>NC_141993.1:2577500-2877500 GCF_049901715.1 Pseudonaja textilis | reverse complement strand
TCTGCTAATGCCATGATACTGCTATTCATGAAATCTAGAATTTCATTGGCATATTACTGCAATTGTTATTTTCAGCATTTGGCTTGGATTTTCTACCTTGATCCAATAAGACGACTTGATCCTTTCATAAGCATCTATTCCAAGGTTTTAATGGTAAAGGATGCTTTTGTTTAAGAGCTAATTTGAAGAAGAGGTTTGTAAATTATGAAAACTACATCACTAATTATTATTTAGCTGTTTCTACAAAATGAATTATTCTATTGCTCTTTGGATTCATTAATAAAGGCCACATAATCAAGACATTTATGAATAAAACTGAAATTTATGATTATTTAACAAGAGATCCTACTGAATTCAGAGGAATTTACTTCTGAGACAATAAAGATAAGAACTTCTGTGGAAGCCTCTTAGTTGCTAGTAAAATGAAAATCGTTCTCTAAAGTCACTAACAATTTCTAGTAATAGACTTATATAAGTAAATTTGTAGATATGTAGATAATCTATTACACCAAATCAATGGCATTATCTACCCATGTATTTAGCCATCATGTTACATATGTGTCATAGTCTGAAGAATTTTCAGCCAACCCTGGAGACAGACAACAAAAAATAGTTTGACATATTGGGATTTAACACAAAAGTGTTGTACATGAACAGGATGATTGAAAATGCTAAGATTGACAATAATGTGCTTCAGTGTATCTTTACTTATTGGATGACAATTAAATAGTAAGCAATGCAATATACCACAATCATCAGTCTGTTACTTTTAGAAATAGTCATATTATTTTTTTCATGGAGTCAAACTATCATAGAAGGGGCAACATTTTGGTGTCTGGAAGGATTGCACTTAATGTTTTCTTTAGATGGGAGAGGACTAAAATGGCAAAACAATTTTGTGAAGTGGAAGCAAGTTCACTGGTAAGAAATGATTGTTTTCTGGGGGAGAGAAAGGCGCAGGCTAAGAGGGTTTCGTTGCTCTTTTTTATTTTTGTTAAGACTACCACGCTTATTAGCCACTACATATCTTGTGTTTTCTGTCTCAAATTTCCAAGAAACTGTTTCAAAATAATTTTCAGTAACTACGCAGCTAAAATTCAACTTCAACTTCAGCAATGTAATTGAAAAGAGCTCCTAGAGCTAAGAAAAGAGGGGAAGAGAGGAGAAGAGAGGAGAAGAGAGGAGAGGAAAATCTTGCACAGATTACCCACCTCTAATTTAAGACAATAGAAATACTGTTTTAAGAAAAAAAGACATTTCTTTCCTGCATCAGACCAAAAATATTCCATATTACTTTCCTATGGATCACATACAATTGCCACATAGGTTTCATTTTAGGTCAAAAATGTTCTAAAGAAAATGCTAAGAAAAGGAGTATTTTGGCTAGTTTTTAAGCAAATTTGTATCTCCCCTCTATAGGGAAGTGTTTTGGTGATCATGAAATAGCTGTATTGGATTCTATCAAGGAAGAAATGTTGAATGATACAGATGCATGAAGAAATAAACAGATTTCAAAGTAGTTACAAGAATATTATTATGCCTAGTCCTGTGCTTTTAGCAGCAATATAATCTGCAAAAAAAAAAGAGAGATAAGGGTTCCATTTTCCACGACAAATTAAACTACCGTTAAAAGCCAAATTACAGGATACAGTTCAGAAGTGTGTGACTCTACTTGAATCAGGGGTAGTCATGTAAAATTTTCTGCAGGAAGGATAGCAACCAAACACCTCTACCTTTGCGGTCTAGAGAGATCATAGCCAGCCCAAGTGGTTTCATTCTTAAAGTGGAAAATTGCATAAAGACTTTTTTCTCCCTCCCAAGTAGTTCACAAGAATACATAAAGATTGAATTAAAGCACAATTTTTTCAACTTTCACGTTCCAGAAACATCAGCCACCTGCAATGCTACCTGCGTCATTCTGCCCTACCTTTGCCTAAATTATCCTTATACTTTTGAAAATTGCCAAACAAACCAGTGTTTGGAAGCTCAGAAGAAGACACATGGGGATAGATCTTAAGAGTCATATAAATAGCTGCAGTGAAACAACATGAAAGACATCCAAGTGCGAGAAATTCATTCACTCAGAGAAATTATAAAGGTACTGAAAATCTACATATAACCTCTATATTAGTGTTCCAGCTGTTTAAAGCACTGAAAATAACATTCTTGCTATTTCTAATCTATAGGGTTGAAATTCTTTTGATGATCTGTTTGTGTCATATTGCCTGTGTAACAATAAAATCCGCCTTCTTTTGCTATGCTGTAATTTACCACTTAGTTTGACAAACAATTAAGGAATAAGGAATTTTATCCTATTAATCACCAGTAGCTGCCCTTTTCAGAAAACGGATTCTTCCTCCAAGTATCCTGACGCATCATTTGGTAAAACACACATTCAACTATATGTTTGTATCATCAGAAAATTTCCCCGCCTCCCTTAAGATAAAATACTATGACACAAAGAGGACTGAATACTCTTAACTTCTTTCTAGAAGAATACTTCCAAGTTTTAGAAGTTTTTGTTATGTAATATTCCTATGTCAGTGCCTCCAGTTGGACTAAGTTGATCTGAGCTGAGACATTTTCCATAAATATCTCATTAATGCATTTATTTAACTTTCCTTTTATTTATCATCCACTGCTTTAAAAATAAGTAACCAAGTTAAGAAATAAACTGTTCAGGTATGCAGCGGAGAGAATAATGTGGCCAGGGATAGTTGGAGCACTGATTGTCAAATAATTTATATTGTATCTAGACAAATAGGAATGGGATAAAAGGAAGCATCTTAGCCAGTTTTGCTTTTTTTTTTCTTTGAAAAAAGGAAGGCAGGAAGGGGAAATAAAAGTACTAAACGAGAAAAACCAAATAATAACTGTTTTAATGGTGTGGGGCAATGCTGGAAACTTCTCCTTTAACATATCCTGTTATAATGTAACCGTATTAGTGGCAACTCGAAGTAATAGTAGTACTGAAAATTCCGTATTTAATGTTTAATTTTAATTTCTGTACCATTTAAACCATTGAATCTAACCATTTACTTAGTGAAGGAGTCCACATTAAAGCATACCAGATTCTGGGCTTTAAAACATCTAGCAAATAGCAAACTGCCATTTCTCTGGGTCATCAGTTCTACTCACATGACTTTTAAATCCAGCAAATATATGAAAACAAGATTACAATGAAGTTGAAGGCATACATTAAGAGTAATAATTCAAAATGTCATTTTGTCCATGAAATTCAAGACACTGAATACTTGAACTTAGTACTGACATATCACTTACCATTATTCTTTATATAACTACACATTGCTATTTCAGAATTAGAAAAAGAAAAATAAGAAATGTCCAAACATAAATTTTCAGGCAAGATGGAAAAATATTTTTATGTTTTTCTATAATAATTCCTTTTTTTATATAAGTCTATGTGGTATATGCAGGGTATGGAATATTTATTGGCCCTAATCCTAATATTTATTAAGAGAGAAATCTATTTATTTCTTTTTAATTTCCAACAATATAATTTCAAGAGTTCTGTTTTCTGTCATGACAAATTGAGCAATTTCTTTTGATTTCAGAGAGCAAGGAGATACACATACCACAACATATGTATGTGAATATATGTATTCACCAAATCAGTTTTATAATCATCGAGACTATATCAAGACTATCTTCTTTCTAGTTTAATTTCAGAAACTTCCAATATTGATTCTAGTATCCCTAAGAAATACTGGCTTAGATTTAATGACAAAATGCTGCCCGGTTTGGTATATTTACCTCATTTCAGGGATAGATTAGATAATGGGTAGAAAAGTCAAGGCTTAACTAAGACCAATTGAATCCTGATTCTTGATGGCTGCCTTGGGCTTATAAGGAACAACAATGGTATTTATTTTTTATGCTGCCACATGCCTGGCGTTGGCTGCTGCAGTTTATCTGGAAAATTCATGTTATCCCAATGAATTGCCATCTAGTCAACATTTAAAGGTAAGCTAGCCTCTCTTCTAAAGATCCATGCAAGACTACCTGACACAGATAAATATCTATCCTTTGATAAAATCATCTCAGTTATAGCAGAAGGTTCTCCCACTATACTGAATGGGGTCTTTACTAGGGTTATGATGCTAGGCTAGGGTTTATGCTCTGAGAAGAACTCCTAGAGAGAGGATAAATTACTTGTTCCTCCAACCACCACTCCACAACCCAGAACACTTCTTCTATCTGAGCAGATCCCTGAGATGGCTCTTCACTTTTTCTGAAGTAGCATCTCCCTATTTACCAGAAGCCTAGTTCTGAGGCCTGAGCCCCTCAACCTCCCATTCTCTTTTCTGGACCAGCTCTCTACAGCTGCTTTTCAAGAGGCTCCAATGTTACTTCTATTATCTCCATCCCCGAGACAGGTGGAACCTCCCTTTCTTTAAGGAAGGTGCATAATCAGTCAGCCAGTCTGAACTTACTCTGTTCCTAACCTAATGACCATTTTAATATTGATAGCACACACTGGGATAATTTGGTGGGATAACATAGCCGTATATTACAAAGAGCCATCATACAGAGGAGGCATCTCTTTTTGCCAAGAGAGGCTCCCTTGTTATTTTAACCTATTATTTTCAAATGATCTGGAATTATTTCACATCATTTTTCTAAACTATAAAAAGCCACCGAGGTTGCCAGTTTACAAAATGTCTATTATTTGTAAGAACAAAGAATAATCTTTTCACATAAAGACATCACTGTTTCTATACTTTTGATGCACGTTGCTTCATTCTTTCAAAATTGCTGAATTTACTATTTATTATACAACCATGGAACTAAACAGCTATTGAAATAGATGTGTCGGCTGTTGTGTCTGTCTGAATCTAAATAACCTTATAGGGCTACTTTTTTTTGACACAGAGATGTATAACATGGCATACTTGCAGCAGCTGCTCATACTGTAATTCACTGCTGAAGATACCAAAATCTCAGTTTATGTATTCAAAAAGATATCCATGTAGATTGTTAGAGATAGTTCCTTGAGGATCATGAAGCTTAAACTTTGGAAATGTTTGATATCCATGGAAAGTGCTAAATTTAAAACCCAAACAAAACAGGCAGTCTGCATTTGTTCATTTGTAATTAGTGACAGCTCAGCATTTGTGAGAATGGGTTATAGATAGGTGACATCTCCTACTTTTCAAGCATCGTTAATTACGTGTATGTCCAAAGAACCATTCTGTGCATCTTCCACACACACCCCCTCCCCGTTTCTCTTCCAGACCAGCGTACAGAATAGACTAGAGCATTACTCTGCACTTCCTATGGGGCATTTTTGTACATCTGCCTGGCACAGGTGGCACAATTCCTTTCTCAGCATCACCTTGTAAAGCACATGGAAATCTAAATGACTGTCATTGCCCGGATCAGTCCTAGGCACGTTTTTTTTTTTTTTTTCAGCCCCAGTGAAGGTGAGGAAGCTGTGGATGCAGACCTGGCCAAATATTATAAAGCAGCAGACCCCACCCCAAGGTTTGATCAATAGGGATTTTGTATGGGAGATCCTAGAATAGACAGAAGCTTCAGAAGGAGAGAGTGAAGGCTCAGAGGTTCAAGACAGCCAAAGCAACCAGCAACAGTTCTGTCTTCTTGCAGACCTCGACCATTCTTGACTATCATCTGGAGCTGCTTGCCATGCAGGCAGCCACCCCCCCACCCAATTCTTTGTCCTCCTTGCCTGGCCCCAAAGCCCCCACAGACCCTCTCCCCACATACTTGGCCCCGAAAGGAGGAAAACCACCCCCGGGAAATCACCAGGAGGAATTCACCCCTACCGCCTTGGCCTTTCGGGGCCAGACCCTGCGGTTCGAAGGAGGCGAAGAAACCGGGTGGGGGTTTTTTTCGCCCAGGGCTTCCCCCTTCGCCTTTCTCGGTGTCAAGAAACTTGGCCGCTTGGATCCCAAAGCCTCGCGCGCGCGCGCGCGCGCTCCAGAGAAAACGAGCAACGGGGTCAGCCGTCCGGAGCGTCCTGCGAGGAGGGCAAAACGCGCGGCGGCGGCGACTTACCGGTTGATAGAGGAGACGCTGGGGACGGTGTCGTTGTCGCAGATGCCCTCGGCCAAGAGCCGGTCGCGGATCTCCCAGGCGAACATGGTGGGGTTCTGCCTTTTGTACTCGGCGATTTTATCCACTACTTTCGGGGTAGCGACCTTGGGCTTGGACCCGCCGATCACGCCGGGTTTGATGCTCCCGGTCTCGTAATACCTGCGGGGGAGGTGGGGAGGGGTGGGGTGGGGGGGCAGAGCCCGGCTCAGCGGCGCTTCCCACAGCCGCTGATCTCGATCCCCGCCACCTCCCCGCCCAGCACCTCGCGACCCTCCCGCTCTCCTGCCCGGGCCGCGCGATTCGAAGGCCCGCCCGGCTCTCGCTTTCTCTCTCTCTTTCCCCCCACCGCGCCTTTCGCGCTCGGCCACTCTTGCCTTGCCCGGGCCGGCCAGGGCCCTAGTAGGGGCTCAAAGCGGCTGAAAGGCCGGAAAAGGGACCGAGGGTCAGAGAAGGCCGCCTAAGCCATCTACGGGGCACTTCTTCTTCTTCTCCGGCCTCGGGCCCGGTTCTGGGGGACCCCCCCCACACACACCGGCCGTCGGTCTCTTTGGCGGCCCCGGGGTTGGCCGGGCTCCCCACTCCCATCCTAGCTGAGCCTCTTTGAAGGCGGCGGCGGCGGAGGCGGAGGCGGCGGCGGCGGCAGCGGGCGCGCGGCCGGGTTCCTGCTGACCTGCGGCTGGAGAGAAAGCAGGGCCCGGCCTGGCTTAGCTGGGAGGCGGGGAGGGGATGCTTGCCGGCTGGTCTCACCGCAAGCGGGGCGGCGCTCGGTTTGTTCCCGGCCTCGTCGGGCTTTTCCCCCTCTTTGCGAACCCACCGTAGGTCCCTGTGTCGAGACAGGCCAGACAAAAGAAAGCGGCAGGAAGGAGCGTGGGGGTGGGTGGGTGGGTTGGGGTTGGGTGCGTGGGGTGGGGGGTGGGGGGCTCGTCGGGCCCGGGCAGGGCGAGGGGAGAGCCCCGAGGGGCCAGCCGAGCAGCAGACCTCCCCTCTTCCCTCCCTCCCTTGTCGCCGCCGCCGCCCGCTCATACCTGCCCAGGATCTTGCTGACGCAGCCGTGGCTGACCCGTAGCTGCCGGGAGATGTCGCAAGGCCGCACGCCCTGGTGAGCCAGCTCCACGATTCTCTGCCGTACCACGTCCGGTAGAGGCCTGCCGTTGACAAACACCCCCCCGAGCTGGTTGACACCCCCGTGCCCTGCTGGGGAGAGAGAACGGAAAGACAGAAAAGCAGGCGAGCGGGGCGGGGGAAGGGAAAGAAAGACGAGAGAAAGGCATTAGTCGGGGCGGTTCGGCTTGAGCTTGGAAGCCGGATTGGGGGTCACTCGGCCAGCACTTCTGGGCCCAAGAGGCGGGGGCTGGGGGCTGGGGAGTCCCTTTGCCGCTTGACAGCAGACCCCTCTTCCCAGTCGGAGGGCGCTTCTCCTCCGCCTTCCTCCCCCCAGGGCCCAGCAGCCCGGCGAGACTGAGGCCGCCAAGTGAGACCCGCGAGCTGGTCGCGCCCCTCGAGGGAAATCGACCGTCTAAAAACGAAATCCAAAGACTCATTTCCCCGTTAATGAAACGTTTTCTCTTTTCTTTCCTTTCCACCAGCTACTACGAACTGTTCCTTGCTCTTTTAACACGGTTACTCTTATCACCTCTCGTTTCCCGGAAATTTCCCCCAGCTATTAAACCAACGGCGGCGATGGTTTGATTTCATTTGATTTGAAGTCTTTTTTCAAACATTCTAAAAGATTCTCTTCGGACAACCCTCAACATCTTTCTGATGATTTAGCTAAAATCTTAGTAGGATTGAGGTGGAAAAGGGAGAATTTCAGGAAGGCGATTTTAATCCGACTTTACTCGTGCCCAGCACCGAGAAGCGGAGTCTCTTCTGTTCTCCGTTTTTTCGCTTTTGATTATTCAACCCAGTTAACCCCGCGACCTCCATTTCGAAGCTGATCTACGAATGAAATCTGTAGCGCTGCTGCTCTGGAAGGGAAACAGGTCCCAAGGCGGTTTCGATCTCCAGCTATCTTAACAGCTACAAGAGTGGGCCAAGCAGCTGGATCCAAGAGAAACCTCACCGACACCCAAACCTTCCCGTAGTAGACAACCCACCTGAGCTCTCTTTCCGACGGGAGTAGTTGAACCGGATTCGGAGGCTGGCTGAAAAATGACCTGTTTGCATTTTTGCCAGTCTCTCTCACTCTCTCTCTCACTTACCAATTCCCTTTGTGACACTGACTTATGATCTCTGAACTTAGTGAAACTCTTCTTGCCCTCTATCGATCCCAATCCTTTGGCAAATTAAGTTTTTTCCTCTCCTTTCTAGCGGTAGCCGTTCAAGGATGCTGAACCGTCATCCTTGCGTCCGGTTAGTGGCTGTTTATCAGCATGTATTGGAACCACGAATGTGCTTCGCCCCTCATCAACTACCACGTTTTTTTTTTGTGCTTAGTGTCAGGAAAGTGGAAATTGGTGGGAGTTTCGGATCGCCTTCCTTACCTCTCGAAGTTATCTGCTTATTTCCTTCATTTATCTGATTCGCCTTTTGCAGATGTTGCCTCTAAAGTTACAAGCCGGCAAGCAATTTCTCCAAGACTTCAATTCTGAATAATTCAGAGCACCTTTGATAACTCACATTACAGAGTATTAAAAGGCAACAGATGCAAAAAGATCACGGAATTAATAATTCAGAGTATTGCACCTGCTTCTTCCTAACCGGAGCATCGCACCTTGCAATTACTTTCTTGGTTTCCAACCGTATTTCTGTTCCTGACCTTTCTTTGTATTAAATGGAAGATATACCTCATAGGAAATAAATTTTCTCCATTAGGAAAAAAAAACCTAGAATGTACTAAAGATGAGTTTCTTTTATTTTACTTTTAACTGGGGGCTCCAATCTGAAAATCGATCTGCAAATCTGATCTAATTTCCAGCTGAATTAAAGCTAGAACTAGTCAGTTTTGTTCCTTTAGTGATGAACAAGATATGAAATAAGGGGAGCCATTCTACATAATGTTTTTTTTTAAATCATGGAATTTTTTTTTTGAAAAATAAAGCTTCCCAATATTTAAAAAAAATGCAGTTTGTTGGTATATAACGTCATCCCAGATTTTCCAACCTCAAAATATTTTTAAATTTTAACAGATCAATTTTCGTTTCTTTATAAGCCTGTTGTTAACTAAGGCAAACTAAAAGTCAGGGGTGTCAAAGTTGGCTTGTTACGTACTACTACTTAAGCTTTGTTGCAACCGCCTCTTCTATTTTTATTTCAAAGTTCAAAACCCGAAATTGATTCTCTAGTGCTTTGTTTTTTTAAATACAGCAATGCGTGGGGGAAGGAACCAGCCTGACGGAGATTCTGGATTTTCCACCCGTTTGCCTGGCATTTTTATTTCTTATGAATCAATAATTCCTGCATCTATGAATTTTAAACTGCCAGGGCAAGGTTGGGAAAATACGAATCAAAAACAAAAATCGGCCCTGCACTCAAATTTCCATAAATGCAGCATAATTAATATTTTCGACCTTGAAATATGTTTTTTTTTCCCCTCCCCGCCTCAAAGAAATAAACGCCTATAAATCGCGGTTTGTTCCTCCGCCGGGGCCGCCTTCGGAGGAGCAGGGAAGGAAAGAAAGGTCGAAGAGGCGGCAAAGCTGCCACTTTCGACTCCCCTCACGCCGGAGCCTTGCCGCGGGCTTTCCGGGAGGCCTCTTCGGGACCGAGACTTCCCCGGGGGAATTTGGGAAGGAACCGCGCCGGTTTCAGGATCGGGAATCCCCGAGTCCTCACTGCCTTTTCTGGCAGATCCAAGCAGCGAGCGGCTTTCCCCTCGGCGGGGCGGTCGGGCCCCCGGCAGGAAGACCGTGGGAAACGGAAGCCCGAACTTTCTACTGGGCAGCGGGGATTCAAGGAGACAGCCGCCCGGCGGGGGAAAGGAAGGCTGCGGCCGGTACTCACGGTGCATCGCGGAGAAGGGGTCTGCTTTGCAGTGCATATCCATGGGGAGGCACAGGAAAGGGAAGAAGTCGGCTGAAGCCGCCGTTTCGCCTCGGAGGTTCGACTTCAGGACTTGGGGGAGAATCAGAAGAACAAGCCGTGGAAGCCCGGCCGGCGGGCCGCGGGGAGTCTCCTTGCCCTCAGCCCGCTGCTGGCCGAGCGAAGGGAAGTTATGCCCGCCGCAGCGTTCACACGATTCCCGGCTGGCTGGCTAAAGGGGGGCCGAAGCATGGCATGGCGGGGTCCCTGCAAGGTGGCGGCGTTGGCGGCTTTCCTTCCCGGGCCGGGTCGGCTAAGCTGAAGTTGGCGCGCTGCGACCAGTCCCGAGCAGGCGGGCGCTTCCTCCCCAAGGCAGCCTTCTCCGCCTCTGTAGCTCCAGGTTCCTTGGCGATGGTGGAGGACTCCTTCTGCTCCGGCCAGACTTTTGGCCTCCTCCTCCTCCTCCTCCTCCTCCTCCTCTTCCTCCTCCTCCTCCTCCCCCTTTTGCCTTCCTGGCGAATTTGCGCCAAGGTGGGGATGTGCTTGCCACGAGCTTTGCCTGGAGAATGGAGCTGCCGCCGCCAATGCCCGTCTCTCTAAAAGCGGCAAAGCCCCCTCCAGATCGCACCCGGCTCTCACCCCCCCCTCGTCCACACACACACACACACACACACACACACACACACCACACACCTCCCCCTCCCTCCCTCCCCCGCGCGCCGGGCCGGGAGATGGATGACTTGTCAGACAAAGGCAGTAGATTCCAACACTCGCGGATTCGCCAAAGCGCAGCGCCCCATCCCCGGCCAAGTGGCTCCCTGGCTCGGCCCCGGCGATCCTCCAGCCACCCCCCGACACCCCCCCCCCACCCCCGCGAAGGATGTCCGTCCGGGTCTCGGGCTGGCGGGGGGCCGGGACCTCCGCCCATCCAACGGCAGACCCGTGCCTGGGCAGCCCGAGAACACCTGGTTGCTCCGGGATCCCTGCTCTCGCCTCGCTACTTGGTTGGCCGGGGGAGAGGGGGAAATGGGCGGCTTCCATCTTTCAGACGCCGCGGCGGTGGCAAGTGGGACCTTCCCCGCCACCTTGGTGTGTGGCGGTAAAACTCAGATCCTCCGCCGCCGCCGCCATCATCATCGCGCCTTCCCCCTGCGCCAGGCCTTTTCGCGTCCCTAAAGAAGCTTGGGAAGAGAGGTGTCCTCTCCATCACAGAGCCCTGGCCTCGCGGCGTAGTCACAGCCCGGCCGGTCGCTCCCGCTCCTGGCTCCGGAGATGCGTCTTCTTAACACGCTCCGCGCGCGAAGAACCGCCGCGACATCCGCAAACGGCGCCGTTTTGAAACCCAGGCCTTCTTGGAAGTCCTCCCCACACACACACCCCCCCAGACTCACCTTGGAGGAAGGAGACGGCTGCGGATCCGGCTACAGGCCGACTTTCCTCCCGAGCAAAAGGGGAACGATCGGCTTCAAGGTCCGGCCTAGGGGCTGCCGGTTGTGGCGCCGAGCTGGTCCGAAGGGACACAGGAAGGAAGGGACACAGGAAAACCACTCTCGGGGACTTTCTTTTGTAGTGCCAAACCCAAGTAAGTCCCATTTAGCTGGACGCTCCATATCAAGGGGGTGGGGGTTTATATCCGTCAATGGGGACCTCAGATTTTCCTAAGAATATGCATTAAAACGCACGCTTTGCCTGCCTTCTCTACTTTCATTCTGCCAAAGCCAGAACTTAAACCCCGCTTATTTCGCGATGTCAACTGTCTCCAGGAATAACTTTGTATGTGTGTGTGTGTGTGTGTGTGTTTACGTTTACTGTGCATAAAAGAGATTTCGTATCGATTGCAAAACGAAGTAAAGTGTTTTTTCACTTCCGAGGAATGTTCGGGGAAACGAAAGAGTCACCCTCTTTCGAAGCGCCTGCGGCAAATCAATAACACCCCCTGCCATTTGCTCCTCAACGCGGGTTTTCGTCCTTTCCAGGTAACGGGTAGTGGCAGGAGGCGAAATGAAACCCCGCTTTTCTCCCTCTCCCCCCCGCCCCGCACCCCTTTGCTTAAATCTTCCTGCCTCTCCACTTCACCAGCAGAAAAATCTCAGGTTCACAGCCAGCTGCGCCTCTTCGCGTGGAATATTTCTCGGGATGACATCAATCAGAGTGACACTTCCCTCTGTCTCTCGCCTGCCCACTTTGGGGGCCCGACAGGCTCCGACAGCTAGGCAGACTGCCTTTCAGCAGAGCCTGCGTGGCGAAATGCCACACCGCCGCAAATGATTATTTGGCTGCTGCGCCACGGCTGGTTGTTATGTTATCCTGTCCTGCCGGAGGTGTGTGTGTGTGTGTGTGTGTGTGTGTGTGTGTGTGTGTGACTGGGCCGGTCTCGATGCCCAACGCAATGGCCCTTGTGCTTGGATCAAGCGGGCCATTTACGGGGGCTGAAGAGATGGCAGAGGCGGGTGGCGAAAAGACATTGGCCCGGAAGTCTTTCGCGAAAAATCATATCTTGGGAGACGGCACGCAGTCCACAAATTCACACGTGCACAGAGACATGTTTCTCTGACCTCCTTCCACCAACCACCCCTCAACCCTTATTTGTTTGGGCCCAGCGCAGGTGCGGCAGCGGCAGCCGAAGCGATAGGTCGGTGAAAGAATTATGCCCCCCTCCGGGGCGGAGCTGGACTCCTGAGGGGGGCAGAGGCGTGGGGGGGGCGGGAAACTCTATTCCGGACGCAGGTGGACGGAAGGTTTCCTCCACTCCACTAAGATCTGGGCAACGGAGATTGTTCCAAGCGACACCTACAGAGGGCGTTGGACGGTTTGCTACTTCTCGTTAAATTTCGGGGAAAAGTTTCAAACTAAACCGAGTTCTAAATGAATCTTCAGTTCAGGAGCTTTGATAATCCCCTTTCCCGAAGCTGAGTCGTCTTTCTTCTTCTTCTTCTTCTTCTTCTTCTTCTTCTTCTTCTTCTTCTTCTTCTTCTTCTTCTTCTTCTTCTTCTTCTTCTTCTTCTTCTTCTTCTTCTCCTTCTCCTCCTCCTCCTCCTCCTCCTCCTCCTCCTCCTCCTCCTCCTCCTCCTCCTCCTCCTCCTCCTCTTCTCTTCTTCCTCTTCCTCCTCTTCTCTTCTTCTCTTCTTCTTCTTCTTCTTCTTCTCCTCCTCCTCCTCCTCTCCCTCCTCCTCCTCTCCTCTCCTCTTCTTCTTCTTCTTCTTCTCTTCTTCTTCTTCTTCTTCTTCTTCTTCTTCTTCTTCTTCTTCTTCTTCTTCTTCTTCTTCTTCTTCTTCTTTTCTTCTTTCTTCTCCCTTCTCCCTTCTTCCTTCTTCCTTCTTCCTTCTTTCTCCTCCTCCTCCTTTTTTTCTTGTTAGAAGTTTATATTTGAGCGAGGTATCAAACACAATCACACCCTCTGCCTTCCCAACCCAAGATCTTTTCCCGATCTATTTCAAGGACCCTGCGCCTTGTCTGAACTGTGACAGAAAATGAAATTAATCGGTCACTGAAGTTCATCCCTGTATTTTTTTTCCCCCTACCAGGCATAGCCTTTGCACTCTACCGGGTAATACCTGGGCCGTCAGGATTATTCTAGCCAAAATCCTCAACCAACGCCTACCACAGAACTCCAGCAACCGCTTCTGGCCTCAGCCGATCAACCTCAGTCCAAGCCCCAGCGCTTTCTCGGCCTCCCGTCCCGGCTGCCCCACATCGGGCCTCTTGCCCGGGGACTCCTGGCCGAGTGCTTTCCATCCCCGAATCAACCCGCTTAGCCCCAGGCCCGCCCCGATATAAGTTGATGGCAGTCGCTCAGAAAGAGCCTCGCGGGCGGGTCTTCCTAGCCAAGAAGGGTCGAAATGCGCGTGGCGGTACAGGCAAGCGAGGGCACTTGCTTCTTTAAGGAAGGTCGGATTTTGAAGAGCGAATCAAAGCAAGCGGAATTGCTGAAATCCTCTGGAAGCATCTCATAAAATTAAATACGGTTACACCTTTATCAAAAGCAATCCATCTTGAGATTAAAAAAAACAAAACAAAATAAAAGAGATATCATTAAAAAAAAAGAGAGAGACGTTCTAGGGTGACCATCTTTGTTGATGGAAAAGTATAGAGATCTCTGTGTAAATAGAAGCCTCTAATCTCAGTTCACCTCCCCAAATTATCACCTCTTCCTGAGCAAGGACTTCCTGGAGGAATTGCTTTGTCAACAGTCAAATCTACCCAACAATTTCTGTCAGCCCGAGGGCGGGGGGGGGTGTTTGTGGGGGATCGAGGACAATGCTAATTCCTTAAGCAGGATCCCTGAACTCGCTTGCTTCTCCTCCCGGCTCTCTCCTTCCTCTAGCCCAAAGAGAGGGAACGAAGGGATTTCAATCACTATAAAGAATTCCCTTCCCCCCCCCGCTCTGCCCTCCCCCTCCCTTCCTCTGTTATCTTTCGGAAAACTCCCCGAGCCCAACTCGCGGCTGGTCAAGCTTGGCTGCTCCCGCTAGTTTTACTTTAAATGAACCTTCTTTTTCAAAGAGGGTCTCTTGCCCCCGCTTATTCATTCTCTCCCCCCCCCCACCTCACCCCCCACACACACCTTCCAACTCGGAGCATTTACACTTCAAAAGCGGCACCGGCGTCTCTGCGGAAATTTGGAGAGGGGGAAAAAAAAATAAACTTTTGGGAGGTTGGGAAGATAGCAATCTATGCATTGATTTCATGACCTCAACTCCCCAACTGATCAAGCCAAGCGAACTCACTGATCTCATTCCCCACCCCCACACCCACACCCCCCGCCCCAACTAATATGAACTCTCAGCCCGCCCTGGACTTTACGGACAATGTGGTTTCTCTTCCTTCCGGAAAATCTGGCATTTTTTTTTTCTTCGACCTGGGATTGACAAGAAGCAGCTCATAGCTGTTTCTGGGTGCCTCGGCCGTTCCTGCTTTTCTGAGTCCTCCAGTTATGTTTGGGACCGAGTCAGGTCTGCTAATTCAGCAGACTCCATTGCTGCCAATTAATTGCTCTGTCCCGATAAGGGAACAGAAACACAAACCGCCGCATTTTACACAGCCAAGGGTGCTTTCAGACCAAAGGAAACGCAGGGCAGTGCCTTTTTTCCTTCCCATGTTGTGAAAATCGGCTTTCTCTCTCTCTCCCTCAGTCCTCTATCATGATCACGCAATCTACTCGGGGAGTCACCTAGGGCACCTAGAAGACCTTCACTATGGCTGTGACAACACCGATGGCGTCGCCAAGGCTCTCATTTGGAAGTAGAGAGGGTTCGGCTGGGACATAAGCAGTACCGTCCGTCCTGGGTAGGCCGAGGTGCCACTAGGAGTAAAAGAGCAAGAAAGCAGCGCAAAGATTTTATTATTTTTTTTCCCGGGGAAATGGCGGAGGGAGCAGACGACCAAGAGACGAGCATCCATCCCGGCCAGCTCGTGCCGCCGCCTAAACCGTGCCAGGAAGCAACAGCCCGAGAAAGGAGCTGAGGAATCCAGGCGAACCTCTCCGTGCAAGGGTCCAAGTGACGCCCCACGCGAGGCCCTCCAACACTTCCGCTTTCAAGCGTGAATAAATAGTTCCGGCTCAAGTGCTCCAACTTAATGGATAGGGCGTCCCTCGCGCGCGTCTTTTCCGCGTCGCACAGGCAGTTTAGACCAAGGGCGTTGTAGTCGGCCTGAAGCCCAGATCCGTCCCTTCCTTCTCTGATCCCCATCCCCCCCACCCCCCACCCCCCACTCCACCTGTCACTTTTGGGGGATGAGGCTTCTGGTACAATATGGAGCCCCGCGGGCTGCAATTTCATCCTCCTCCTCCTCCTCCTCCTCTTTCTCCTTCATTCTCTCCAGGAAGGCGAGGCTTTCCTTGGGCACTTAGCAAGGCGAGGGAAAAGGAAAAGCAGACAGGCCGGGCTGATGGCCTCCTGCAGTTGTTGGCTTTTTCCTGCGCTGCATTTGTTTGCCTGCCAAGCTAAGCAGCCCACGTGCTATGCTCTTTATTCGGGCGCCGGCACTTTAACCCCTTTCTCTTGACAAGAGCGCGTTTGCTAGAAAACTCAAGACAAGTCGGAGACCTTTTACAGCCTCGTTTGAGTTGAGGGGAAGCCAACAATAGGTCGGAGGCTCAGGAGGGCAACTGCAGAGCGAGCGAGCGAGCGAGCCCAGCTTGCTTGCTCTAGGGCCAAATGCGCTCCTGCCAGAAAATGGGAGGTCTGCCCCACGCGGTGGTGCCTGCCTGTCTCCTCCCGCCGCGCCTCGGTCTTTGCCCCAGAAAAGCCAGAGGGCTTGCGGGGAAAAACCACAACTTCAACTAAAGTTTAGAAATGGCTAGACGTCTGTAAGGATAGTGCTGGAATCTGTAGGTGCGCCCTTTGTGGAATGAAAGATAATCTGAAATAGAGAGGCTAAAGTCTTGCTCGTACTCACGGCGGCGGCTTAACTAGGTGCGATTAGCTGGGGCTATGAGGTCTTATAGTTAGGAAGCTGTCGGAATTAGTAGAAACAGAGGTATATTAGGCCCCAAATCTTTGGATCCAACAAATAACCGGTCTCCTAGCACACACAATATGTTTCTTCGTGTTTGGGGAAGCGCGTTGGCATCTGGTTGGAAATTAGGCCTTATACGCAATTTCCTCCCTACTGGATATAGTTTGGAGTTCTCTAATTTCTTCACAAAATTTTCAATTAATGAATTAAAAGCTTAGTAAAGCCTCGTTTTAATCAGCAGTAATGGAAGATTCCCCCCTCCCACCCCCATCATTTCTCCCCCACCTCCTTTCATCCAAGGTTGGCGTTCCGTGGCCTGGGGGCTTTTTGCAAACATTTGGATTTACAGACGTCGCAAGCAAATTGTTCCTGATAGCCTCTCTCGCTGCAAGGTCCTCATAAAACTCAGACCAAACTGTGTGGAAAGTGCTGTGGATCAGCAAAATGCCTCGAGTTTGCCCGTTGTGGAAAATTCTCTGGAAAATTCAGGAATAAACTGAGCTAAAGGAAGGGGTGAGGATTTTGAAACCACGCATCCTTAAAAGAAAGGTTTCAAAAAACAGGAAGCACAATCTTAAACCTAAGCAGCGCCCGGAAGTCAAGTAGACAAAAGTTTCTCTGCGAACTTCATAGCTTACTTATACTTACTTTATTTCATAGGCTCCTGACAAAGGAGCATAATTAATCTAATTTATTTCTTTTTCTTTCCCTCTCTCTTTTCTAAATCTTTCTTATTTCATCTGGACAGTTTCCAGGAATGAGAATATTTGTCTGAATAGGAAAAAAAAAATCCTGCTACTCTTTGCTTTCTACTCTTTGCTAATCTTTGCTTTCTTTTCATGATTGTGATATCTTTGTTTGAAATGTAATAAGCACATTCTCAAAATATCTTATGACTATTTCCTTACTTTAAATTACATTGGCAATTTATTTCAACCGAATGAAGTAACTTCTTTACTAAACAAAAAAAAAAAAACGAAGGGCATAAAAGTTATCGTTTGACAATGAAGTTCGTGCCTACAAAGAATGATCAGTATTGCCTTGATGCGTTGCTTTGTCTAAGCAGCAAACTGTCAAAGTCTTCCTTGCAATCGCAAAAGACCCCTTTTCCATATTCCAAAAGGAAAACCACTTTCTGCCTTGCAAGTTAACCCTCCCAGAGTGTAATAAGCTTGCATTGGCCAGGAGACCGAAGAGCCAGAGAAAGTTTATTTTCCTTCTTAAATGACAATTACCATTGTGTTACAAATTGTTCTTGCTTTGTTATAAAATCTGGAAACCACTACATCTCAGAATTAAATCTGTTATGGTCCAAGTCACCTGACTTTGGCAAGAACTATTATGGGGTGGGGGGAGGGAGGGAGAAAGGAGTATGGGGAACCAGAAAATATCAGAAGCCAAAGGGAGAATGAAGCACTAAAATTCAGCCTGGCATCTGGTGCTGCCAAGAACTAATCCACCAAGCAAAACTTTTTTCAGTTAAGTGAACTTCAGAAATGTTTTTTTTTTTTAAAAAAACCCATTATATAGGGTATCCAAAACAATTATATAACAAAACGCTTATGGATTAGCAGATTCAGGATCTTGAGTTAGTATGTATGCATGTGTGGTGCAATTCCTCAATCAAACCATGCCTAATAAAAAGGGTTAAAAGAGAATTCCCTAGTTAAAGTTAGAGTAATTTGCAAGTGAACATTGTTCCAGGTGGACGAAAACTAAAACTTGTGGGCAAATGTGCAAGGCCTGGCACCTGCACCTGGGTTAGGGATTACCAGAGAGCCAGGGGCGATCCCAGCGAAGCGCTGAGCGTTTCTTGGAGTCAAGCGAGCGCGGAAGGACGGGGATGCGGGCGGCGGCGGCGGCACCAGGACCCTTCCAGGCGCACTGGCCGCTTCTCTCTCGACTAGAAGCGAGAGAAAGCGAAAGACCACGGAGCTGGGAGAGGGCAGGCTGATCACCCCAGCACTCCCCTCCCTCACCCGCCCGTCCGCCGGGGGTTTTTTCCCCGGGTCCTTTTGTGGTTTCCCGGCTTCGTTTCAGACTTCGCTCCTTGCCTCAGCCCGCCGGAGGCCTCGAGCGTCTCCAAGAGGGACGCCGGCAAGCAAGCGGGAGCCGATTTCCCCGCTTTGAGACCGGCCTCTGCTCTCCCGATTCGAGAAGTTTCCCGACTGCCGGCCTGGGCAAACTTTGCTCCACAATTCGTTCAAGCGGGTTCAGGGTAAGCTGCTGGGAGAAACTTCACTGGGGGGGGGGGACCTTTTTCATCTCAAAGAGGAAGAAACTTGAGTTCTTTGAAAATGGCAGGATTTGCTCAGAATGAGTTGGTTCCACCGGCCGGATTCGTTGTTGATTAATATCTGGAGAGAGAGGAGTTGGGGGGGGCGGGGGAATGCTTTTGGACTTTCGACCATTTGAAAAACTTTCCGTGCAGTCATCTCCGAGGGGCGATTTGCGCGCTTTTCCCTAGCTGGCCCTTGTTGAAAATAGGGAAGGCAGTAGAGAGAACGGACTGCATATATATAGACTATATATATATATATTTTATCCAGCCAAATTTGTGAGCGGTGTTTCAAATGAAAAGAAACGCTCGCAATTGGTTGAAATCGGTCTGAGCAGTCGGTTAATAAGAGGGATGAGTCCGTCTTTAGAAGACGTGTTGTATTTTGTAAGGTGGGAGGGAAAGGACGGTTGGAATATCCTAAAGGACATTTCTTTTGCGCCTACAACCAGAATACGGCGATCGTCGCAGTGCTGCCCCTTTTAAAAGCCACGGGAAAGCTTGCAACAGTCGTCGTCAAGGCCAAGGAAAATTTCTCAGTAGAGGTGGGAACACGGGTTTTCTTCAGGCAGGCAGGCAGGATGTGTGCAGAAAAGGCTAGAGGGAAGGGAAGGGTTAGAAACAACCTTCTAAGACGGTACAAATTACAAAGAAGGCGAATCGATCTCGAGCCGCTTTACTTCTCTGCACGCCGA
Source organism: Pseudonaja textilis (assembly GCF_049901715.1). Classification (NCBI taxonomy): domain Eukaryota; kingdom Metazoa; phylum Chordata; class Lepidosauria; order Squamata; family Elapidae; genus Pseudonaja; species Pseudonaja textilis. Next base: position 2,858,030 of record NC_141993.1, on the reverse strand, counting down.
AATCCCTCTCTCGCTCTCATAACGCTCCTCACCTCGTTAACCTCCAACCCCCCACCCACCCCCCACTTTACATACCGGTATTAGAGGGCTAGTGCGGAGCACCCTAAAGAATGTCCCTGGTTTGCTTTTCCACTTTCTGTCAATAGCATCCCTCCACCTGAAGTTGCCCGCCCGCCCGCCCCTATGTCGGGGATTCTAAGCCAAGGGAATAGGGCAGCATTTCCGCTCTACTAATTCCATAAAACGCTCTGGCAGCCCCCACCCCCACCCCATGTTCATTTTTTTAACCCCTAAAAGAGGCGAGGGGAAGACCCGCAAATAGCCGCCTGGTTTTTGCCTCCTTCCTGGGGCCGACAGGCACAGCAAAAGCCGCAGGGATAAAGGAGGGGACATATAAAGCGGTCTGTTGGAGTAGTATGGCTAATACGGTGGGTGCGGGGCGGGGGTGGGGGGGGGGGGAGGCGGGGGAGGCTGCTGTTATGAACAGTGCCATTACTTTTGCTTTAGCCCCGTGGTGCTGTTTTTAAAGAAACACACACACACACACCCTCCCCTTTTCTCGCTTGGAAGGTCACCAGGCACCTCCTGGGTGGCTCAGCTGGCAAAGGAGCTCTCTCCTTGGAGGGAAGGGTGAGTGCCCTGTGTGGGCCGAGGTGTACGTGTAGCAAAGGGTTACCGGCGGCCCCTGCCTCCTCCTCCTCCTCCTCCCCAGCGCCTGCCACCCTCCTCAGCAGTCCGCTGCACCAAATTCAGCGGCAAAGATCTTTAGCCGTTCCCAGGGCTCCCTCGATTGCCTCCATTCCCCTGGGCAGGGGTATCCGAAGCTAATATTTGCATATGGGCGAACGGTACCCTTGCATTTAATTCAACCGAACATTCAATCAAACCTTGTCCAATCCTTTGCTCAGAAGATTCCCTGTTTTCTTTTCATATCCGTGGGTGTCTTTTTCCTGATTAAGAGCTGTACAAAATTATTAATGCCTTTAAAACCGGTGTCCCACCCACCCACCCACCCCAAAAAGACGCGTCCATTGTGTGGCAGAGCCAAGTGTCCAAGTCTCAGGACCACCGCAAAGAAGCTCAGGGCGTTTCAATCTGCATCTCAGCTGAAAAAAAAAAAAACCTTCAAGAAACTGGATGGGGGAGTGAAAGCATCAGTTTAATTTTTTATTTTTTTTTGCTTAGTCTATTTCTCATCGGTGATGAGGCCTGTTTTAAAATGTGTGGGATAGTGGAGAATCGGCAACCGTTTGTTTGCAATGTGAAGCGGTTTATCCAATCTTCATAAACAGGAGGAAAAGAAAACAGGCCCTGTAAATGTTTATCTAGTTGTGCCGGCAGGTTTTTCAGGCAGTCACAGCGGGGCAAGTGTTTCGACTAAAGAAAGAGACTGGGGGGGAAGGAAGGAAGGAAAGGAAAGGAAGGGGAGGGGAGGGGAAAAGAGAGGGGGCGGGGGAGGGAGAGGTGTTGGTACCTGGAGAGGAAAAAATATATATATAAGTTTGGAAGAAGCAGAGGCGAAAGGATCTGATCTTGCAAGTTTGAACTCAAGAATGAACAGGGGGTGGGAATGGAAGGTGAAACCGGAAGAGATTCCCCGGCAGGCTGATCCCATTAGCTCCGTCCTTGGATTGCAAATTTATACGGTCTAGGAGGTGAACAGATGGACTATCAATTTAATTCCATCTTCGACACCATCAGAGATTGATTTTCTACTCGGTTTTAATTTTGCTATAATTAATTAGATCATTACAACTGTTTTCTATTGATCTTCCTATTTAAACCTCAGATGCAAAGCGACTTGGGCAGATCTTTTAGAGATACAGAAGGGAAATAGAACCGAGGGGACTGCAAATGGGACAGTGCATATGTTCTATTTTATTTTAATTTTTTTATCTAAAAGGCTGAATAAAAGACTGGGAAAGACCTCTTTCGTGTTGTAAGCGGGAAGCCACATGAAAACATTTATTTGAATTAAACATTTTCCTTTGTGCAGTTTGCGCAGGGCTTTCTGTCCATCAGCTGACAATAGTCTAAAATCCCCAAATATGCCATATGTACATATTTAATATGCTCACATAATCCATGGTATTTGGTGGGGTTTAGTTTTCCAGGTTCATATACATTTTTTTTTTTTACTAAGAGCCTTGAAAGTGGTGAAATAGACATTAGCACCACGCTAATGATTAAAACTGACTTTTTAAAACGCCTATATTGTAGGTCATCCACAGTCACCAGGCTAAGCAACTCATTTTCCAAGTTATTTTTCTTCATGCTAGGAAAGCCTCCACTTCTAGTGGGGGGGGGGGGGAACCTCCTCTGGGGACTTGTTCCCCCATTTTGAAAACTGGAGTTTTTGCTTCTTAATTTGCCCTTTCCCTTTTCCCCACAAAGACCTTCTTTCTAGGCAGAAGATGTGTGCACCTGATTCAGGTGAACCTAGATGTAGCCTGGGGAAATGAGAAAGGTGCCTTCTTCCACACCATCCCAAGTCAAAGCAGAGTCCAAGCAGTCGGAGTGAAGACTCAGAAGGTTCCTGAACCCAGACCTCTGCTAGTTACTCAGGCTGAACTCCTGGCACTGCTCCAGCCACTAGAAGGTTGAGGCAGAGAACCAGAGTTTGCGGACGGGCTGACTCACTTGGGGTGGAGGGGGGGGGGGTGTTTGCCTTTTTGTTCCAGAAAGAAGTAGCTGTTCTGGGGAGGGGGATGCGCCCCTTTTTAAGTCCACCAATAATCATTGGAGCTGCTCCTCCACTCCTTTTTCTGCTTTCCTGCTACAGCTGCGAACCAGGCCTGGTAGGTCTCCCCGCTGGTTTCAGCCTGGCAGATCAGCTCCAGCCTTTCACTCTCTTCGCTTTTGCCATCTCCTTGCTCCGCTGACTTGGGAAGTCCAGGTGCAACCACCCCAAACTAAATTGTTGACGAGCTAAGACAAGAAAAAGGGAAGGGAGAAACGGAAAGGGGCGTCTTCCTAGCTATAGCAGAGCAAGCGCTGTCATTCCACTGAGCTCAGAGAGCAAAGCCAAGGAAAGTGAAGTACCAAAAAGGAAAACACACACACACACACCAGCTTGTGTACAGCCAATGCCCGGACAAACATCATCTCCTGGTAGGCTTCCTGTCTGTCAGAACTCAGGACTTCTTCTGAGAAGACTCTTTGGCTAGCAAATTCCACCCTCTGCTCCGTGGCATCCAATAGACTCCTAGGCTAGAAGAAGCTTGGAGGACCTCTTGAGGGACCCAGAGCAGGACCTAAGGAGGAGAGCATCAAAAATGGTCCAAAAGGGGCCACTTCTTTGACTGGGAGCATTGCTGTCTCGCCAGACCATTTCCAGGAGAAGCTTCTTCCCAGGGGTGATGTAAATTCCTCCCCCTTAGCATTAAGGGTCAGCGCTAGGGGAAGAGAACCTGCGTTGAGTCTCCCCTGCCTTTTTTTTCCTCCCGGAGGAGATCAAGAAGGGTGATGGAAAAGATGTAAGCGGCCTCTTATTTAAGGGGAACCCCTTCAGTATAAATCCCTGTACCCCTTTTGCGATATCTGGCAAGATTTCAAGCCAGTCGCTGCCGGTCCTAAGACGTTCCCTGCTCCTCTACTTGATCTCTCCAAAGATCTAGGTGTCTAACTAAGTTTGCCCCGGAACTAAGAATGGCAAAAAATGAATGCGTTTGGGATCCTCAAGGGAGTAGCCTCCCCTCACCCCGTTCCCTTGAATGAAACCGTCTCAACTGCAACTAGGTACCCCAGGAAAAAAAATGGACCATCGTCCCATCGATTCTTCCATTAAAGTTGCACGTTGTTCAATCGCTTTTACATTGTTTTTCCTACTCTTTATTGTCTTGTCAAACCCCAACTTGATACTGAACAAACAAAATTGTAAAAGCGGTCTGGGGGGGGCGGGCGGGTGGGGCAGAGATGCTCATTCTTTCTAGACTCCCTATACTTTATGGGAAAGAGGAAAAGGAGGCGAAGTTCAAACTGGAGGAGAAACGCGTGAAGGTCACCCCCAAAAAAGAGTCTGTGATCTGCCGCCTGACTTGGCTACGAATCTCAGCCAAAGGACAACGGACGCGTTGCCGATGCTGCCGGTGAAAACCCATTTGAGCGCGGACCAGAAGAGCTCCGTCGCTGTAAGCTCTCGTGCAATACACTTTGAAAAAGTCGGGACTTTTGAAAGTTAATCATTGCAAGAACGGACATTTGGGTAACTATCATCAAAGTAACTTTGAAACGAGCACGGCCGTGAACTAGAAGAGGAGAAAAAAATAAATCTCTTTGCCGCCGGCCCCCCCCCCCCGCCCCCCCCCCAACTCCCCCAGCTTTGTAAGAATAATTTTCCGCCCTCCGGCCAAGCTTTGCTGCTCCTTATTGCCATGGGAACCGTGACAATTTAAACACCCTCAGCCTCCCGCCTCTAAACCCATCTAAGCCCTTCTTGCTCCCAAACACACCGCCCCTCTCCCTCCTTCCTGCCGCCCCACAGCGTCGGCTTCACGTCCTCCTTCCCTCCTTGGCTGCTTGGAGGGGGGCGGCGGGGAGAGGGGGGGTGGGGGGGCCGCGAACGGCCGCGGGGAACGGCGCCCTGAAGCCCCGGCAGAAGAGTCCCCGGCGAAGCAGCCGATTCTGACGAAGAGCAGGGGAGCAGCAACGTCTTTCCGGAGATGTTTATCCCCCCCCACCCCCCCTAATCAGTTCATTAGTTATAAACAACATGACATTAGAAAGTTAGGAAGCCGTTGATATTAATTTTTATTTAACTAGTGGATGTTTAATCCGTCACGCCAGGCTCGCTAAGGAGAGAAGCGAGCGCGAGTTGAGGGATTCCTGACACCAGCCAGTGAAGGCTTGGCACTTCAGAGACCCCCAGTCGGGGTTCTGGGCTGAGGAAGGGAAGGGAAGGGAAGGGGGAAAAAAGGAAAGGGAGAGCTTGAGGAGGAAGCGAAGGAGGGAAGGAAAAGGAGCCAAAGGAAAGAGATGCGGAGGGGGTGGGGGAAGTGAGGTGTCGACAGGCTCCAGCGCTCTTGGCCAGAGAAGGAACGCGGGAGAACTGCATTCTGCCAGGAAAGCTCTCCATTCCCGGCCAACTAAGGTCTCCCGTTCCAAGAAAGGAGGCTTTGCTATGGCTGGGCAGCTCGTTTTATCCAGGCCACTCCTTAGCCCAGTGACAAAGTGGCTTCTTTTTTAAGTCTTCTTGATTTCCAGGATGTTGTCTCTTTGAGTGGCAGGCAGGGACCTGGGAAAACGGAAGGCCGAGACCTTAGGCTGGACGGTCCCAGAGAAGCACAAACTGGAACAAACTTTTCTCTTCTGCCCCTTTCGAGGGAAGCAGGCCAAGACTCCCAGCAGGCCGGAATATTGAAGCAGCTGAGCCACGCTTAAGTCCCTTCTCCAGAGCCTTCTCCAGAATTAGCGTGGCCCGAAGCTTTTTTTTGGGGGGGTGGGGGTGGGGAGACTGCCCTTCTTAGTTCCAAAGGGAGGGGAAGATGACTGGGTGGAGCTACAGGGAAGCTCCTCCTCTTAAGAGGTGAGTCTGGATCTGCCTCTTTTTAAATCGCCCACCTGCTCTTTTCTTTCTTTCTTTCTTTCTTTCTTGACCAGAAAAGGAAATAGTTCACATTCCCAAGAAAATGCCTCCTTTTGCACCTGTTATTCATTAACCTGACATGAAGAAAGTTCCCAGGGCAAACGCCCCGCCTGAGAGAGGCCCAGAGAAAAGGGGAAAGAGGCCACGGCCAGCTTCCCCTGCACGCAAAAGAGACTTTCCCTAACCCCTGCTCTGCCACACTTTCTTGCGAGAAGGCCTGGCCCATAAGTCTTTAGAGAGCCGGCTTCCTGTCTAGGCAACAATCCGTGGCAATCCCGGACATTGGAATCCTGGAAGCCCGACTGGGCAGGAACGTTAAGGCCCCACCTCTCCTCTCCTGGCAGGAGAAAGTTTGAGAGAGCTTGGGGTTTCTCCCCTGGGAAAATCCTAGGAACACCCCCCCCCTGCCCAAGAGTTGCAAGCAGGCTGAGAAAGGAGCTGTTAGGCTCTTGACTTTGACGCTGCTTCTGTGCAGAAGCAGACGAGGCCTTTTCTGCTGAGGCACCGGGCGCTACAGGAAGCCTCCAAATGCAGAGTTTTGGAACGCTAGAAATTTCCACCAATGTATGGAAAGCACTTCAAAGACTGCATCTGTGTGGATGCCAGCTGTACACTGTGTAATGTTTATTGTGCTCATATACATACAACACATGCTAGTATTGCTAGTATTTTTCCACCACCACCCTGCATGTACCTCCAACTCCTCGCCTCGCCCTTCCAATGCAAAATCTTCAAAACTGGGCATTCTTAATACCAACAAAATGCCACGAGAGCATTTCAGTGGCGGAGCCCGTAATGCTAAACATTTAGAACATTTGTGGGATTTTTTTTTTTTTGTAGGATGTAATTTTCGTTATTTGTTAATTGGCAGCAACTGCAGCCATTTGTTTTTGAATCAAATGAATCAAAGCAACTTTGTTTTGGTGACTGAGGGGAAGAGAAGATGGAAAGAGAAGCTGGTTACAGTAAAACTCAAACCTGTCAGAAAGTTAGTAATGTTAAGGAGAAGGGGTGGGGTGGGGTAGGCAGTTTAAGCATTAAGTGTTACTCAGCCATAGGTGAAGTAGCACAAAGCAGCCCTGTTGCAGATCCCTATCTTGGGATATAGTAGAGTTTGGAGCGACCTTGGTGGTCTTCTAGTCCAGGGACCACCAAATTCATAATTTTAAATCCTTCAGACCACTAATATGAATTTTGACTGATGATGGCTTGCTGACACTGGTGGGAAAGTCGGTCCCATATTTTGGAGCTGCAGTAGCCACAGGACTGGCCCTTTGGTCATGCCGGAGCAGCTGCTCCTCTACCCGGGTGCACCAGCTGTGCCATGGACTGGAGGAGCTGCTCGGGGATGACCAAAGGGCCAGTCTACTGCAGTTCTGGAATATAGGACCGACTTTCCCACCAACGTCAGCAAGCCACCCTGGGGAGGATTTCCCTCCCCCCACCATTGGTCTTACCTTCCAACTCGCTATGGCTCAACTCAAGGTAAGGTTTGCACTCGGCCAAAGGGTGCGGGGCAGCGGGTGGGCAGACCACGTGGGCTTGTGTTCCTGCACAGCCTGGGTTAATTGCTTTGGCGGGAGTGCTTTGGAGGGAACATTTCTCTGTGGACCACCAACATTTTCTCACAGACCCCCAGTGGTGCCCAGCCCACTGGTTGGCAACCACTGTTCTAGCCCAACCTTCTGCTTCAGCAGGAGACCTTATACCATTCTGAACAAATGATTGTTCAACCCCCTCTTGAAAACTTCCAGATGGAACATCCGCAACTTGCGGATGGAACTATTTCCACTGATTTCTCACTGAAAGAAATTTCTCCTTAATTCTATATTAGAACTCTCTTTGATAGCTTTCCATCCATCACTTCTTATCCTATCCTCAGGGGTTTTGGAGAATAGGTTGACCCTCTCTTCTCTGTGATGGACCCTCAAATATTGGAAGGTTCCTATATGTCATCCTTAGTCCTCTTAATTAGACTAGACATACCTACCAACTGTTCATCATACACTATAATCTGCGGGGGGCCCCTAATGATCATTGTTGCTCTTCTCTGCAGACTTTCTAAAGCCTCAACACCCTTTTTTGTATCAAGATGACCAGAACTGTTATTGTCTTGTTATTGTCCTCTCCTCCCTGGACATAACTTTTAGGGCTCATTACTCTGGCGGTGGAAGAATCAGGGCTCATAGTTTTTTTTTTTAACAATCCGCAATAGAAGTGGATCTTTCGTGTGCTTGTTATTCTGACATTCAGAATCCTACTTCCTCCTCTGCCTGATTTTCTTGCCACCCATAGAAGAAAAGTAGGGAGAACAACTCATTTTGGAGCCAGGCCTCTGCCCTACAGAATTACAACAGAAAAGCCACTTGCCTTTTCTACCCCTCCTTTTGTCCTGGGAGGCAGGAGAAGAGAAACCAGTGAGAACCGTTCCTTTGATCCTTTCTCCCTTAGAGGGATCAGTGCCAGCGACTAAGAAACTGACAGCAGAAATTCTGCAGGTCTTCTGATACAATTTACTGACACCAAAGGAGGATTTCCACACCCCACACCCCGCTATTCTCTCTCCCTACTTCTTTGGGAGACAGAGTCCCTATTCTGCATCTTTATCAAGACGGAACAGGGGTTTGAAGTTCACTCAGCGTCTTTTCAACTCAGCATACTTTTCTGCCATCTCCTGCACAGCATGGCAACACTATTGCTGCCATGTAGAAGAGCCCTAACTCTCTAATGCTGCCCTGATCAGTGAGGGAGCCATAACTTAAACTCAAAGCAATTGATATTCTCTTTGCTCTCTTCCCTGTCAATCAGGGTCCTTCGGCTGGTGGGGAATAGTCTGTCTTTAGCGTGGTCTGGTTTCTTGAGGCTAGTTCATCAGCTCCTTCCACGATCCACTGGGGCAACTCCTCAGTTAAAAAAAAATTGGGAAGAAACATAATGGAATAGACCAGAGCAGAAACAGCACTGGGGAGGAAGGAGAGAGGCCCTGCCACGATTGTATGATTAGATGTTTTCCTTCAGGAAGAAGGAAAAAGGAAATACTTTCATCGACAAATACAGGAACATTGGAAAATCCTAATTTAACATCCCTTATAATGTCAAGGCACTGCAGTGAAGAAAAACGGAGCAGCTGCAAGTAAATCATGTATCTGAGAATATTGTTGCAGTGTATGAAAAAATTCTTTAGCCGTTAGAAAGGTGGAGTTCTGCTCACTTCAGGACGGAGTTCCTATGGTTTCCTTCTCCCAAATAAAACAGGGTAGGTGTGGTTTCTTATATTGCTGGTAGCCTGAAAAGAACGTCATGCCAGAAAAAAAAAAGGGTGTGTGTGTGTGTGTGTGTGTGTGTGGAATTGACAGTTATAAAAGGAAATAGTATGCAAGGGAAGACAAAGGCCAGGAATGAAATAGCCATGGCAGAGGTTGGCTGGAGAACAGAGGAAATGGGCTGTTGGCCATACATCCCAACACATTACTGGACCTACCTATTGTTGATCACCTGGCTTAACTTCCAAGGTGGCAAACTGATGCAGAGTTTACACTTACACACACACAGACACACACAGAGACACACACACACACACACACACACACAATGGAAATGCTACTTTTATGCTTGTTACAGCTATTGATGATTGACTCAGTGCCTGCGGATGAAGTTGAAGCAATGTCATGGGAACAGTGTAGAAAACTGGCAGTGTTGACACATTGTCATTGTGCAGTGTGAACATGCAATGGGGAAAAGGGCCTTAGAACCATCAGGACAAGGATACCATTGGGTCATTGCCCTCAAACAACATTAGGAACTGCAGCTATAGGCTTTTCAACACAAAATTCTACAGCTGTTGATGCAACCACATAAAACTTGTGATTAACCACAGTTCCAAGTTCCTTTTCATATCCATGATTTTTAAGCTACATGTTGCTCACCATATGCCCGTAACTTTGATTTTTTTAATTGATGAAGTTTACATTTCAGTCTATTAAATACAAGTTTTTAGAGCAATTCTCTAAACTATCAAGAATTTTGATTGTCTTCTAGTATACAATATTAACTGTGCAATGTGGAAACTTTTTTCAGTTTGAAAATATCTGCAGAAAGTACCTACAGAGCTAACACTTTGCCTGGGGTGAGCGCATGGCAGAAAGGTGCAAGTTTATAACTCATGCATCTGAGTAGGGTTTTTGTGGCCAGATGGTAATGATCACAATGTCTGTAACCAATTTTTATTTTGCTTTGTTGGCTTGTTAGAGAAGAACGTTGTGAGAAATAACTTAGTGAGTCACAGTATGGGTAAGGAAACTGAGTAATTTTTAAAGTGACCTCTTAGGATGTTCAATAGGCAAGACTCTGGGAGATGGGCTCTAGGCCTAGGAAGGTACATGAAGACATGCCAAAGATCAGAAAGATAATAGCATAGCTTGGACAATTTGCCAGTGGAAGTTTTGCTTCCTTATTTTGACAGTCCTGTTGTAGCACCAGCTCATCTAATCTTTTGTTTATAGTCTTTTAATTTCCCAGCTGTCTTCAGTGGGGCTTGTCTTGGGAAAAGCTGCTGCCCATTTAGAGGAGACCTAGGCCTGCTTTTATGAGGCCATCGGTGGCCAATTTTCTATGGGATGCTGGGAAAGATGCTTGAAAATAAAAAAAATAAAACCCCAAAGAGGATTTTTCAACCGATACCTCAATCAAGGAGAGTTCCTGGATTTAGAAGTTCTAGGACCTAGAGCTGGGCCTTGGCAGAGGCCTTATCAAAATTAGGGAACAATTCTTTGTTCAGAATCAAAATATCAAATGATATTTTGAAAAGGATCTATGAACATGTTTACCCATGATAACGGAATCCACTGCATTTGGCTGGGTTCACAGAAAATGTGAAGCCATACTATAGTCTATTTGAGTGAATTTTAAATTCAAATCAGTGGTGGGATTCCATTTTTTTTTATTACTGGTTCTGTGGGCATGGCTTGGTGGGCATGGCATGGCTCGTGGGTGTGGCTTGATGGGTGTGGCAGCGGAAGGATACTGCAAAATCCCCATTCCCTCCCAACCCCACTAACCTGTTTTCCAGTTCTGCTCTCCTGTGCAGGGCAACAAAAGAAGACCCATCCAATCAGCTGGGACTCGGGAGAGCAGAGAACAGATGGGGGCAAAGACAGTCTGAACTACTCAAAATTTCTGCTACCAGTTATCCAGAACTGGTCAGAACCTGCTGAATACCACCTCTGATTCAAATCCATAGTTTCCCTCTTTAAAAACTTCAACAACCAAGTCAGTCTTACTGTGTCTATATTTTAATCTCCACCTCTTTCTAACTCTGGGCAGATGGCTAGCCTGACTCTCCTTTTTCCATAAAATTAGTCAGCTTGCATGGATCTTATCTTGTAAGGAATTAGAGAAGCCTTGCTCCCAAATTACAGCAGTTGAGTACACAGTTGGGGATAAAAGTTGTAGAGAAGAAAAATCAGGTAGCACAACTGTACAGATGAGCAAACTATACCTAATTCTGAACAACCTGAATTTTTCTGACACCTCCTTTGAGGAGGAATAAGAAATTAACATCAGAATACATAGATTGAGTTGGGTATATCATACTCTTGAGTGTCAGCTTAGGCAGAATACCTACCAGCCTAAGTAGAAAGAAATGCACTGTGTTTACCAGCAACCTTCCCGCCCTTCCAAGAAGACAGAGGGGGTCAGGGAGAGGAAGATACAAAATCAAAGTGAGACCTATTTGCAAAGAACGTAGAATCATAGAGCTGGAAGAGACATTACAGGCCTTCTAGTTCAATATCTTGCTTAAGCGGGAGACTCTATGACATTTCAGATAAATGGCTGTCCAATCTCTTCCTAAAAGCTTCCAACGGGACACCCACAACTTCTGAAGGCAAGCCATGCCACTGGCTGATTGTTCTCATAGTTAGGAAATTTCTTCTTATTTCTAAGTTACTTCTCTCCTTGATTAGTTCCCATCCATTGTTTCTTCTCTTGCCTTCTAGTGAAAAATAGTTTAACCTCCTCATCTTGGTGGCAGCCACTCAAATATTGGGACGCTGCTATCATGTCTCCCCTATCCTTTCTTCTACACTAGACATACCCAATTCCTGCAAGCATTCCTCATAATTAGCCTAATCATCCTTGTTGCTCTTTTCGGCGCTCTTTTCGGCACTCAACATCTTTTTTATATTGTGGTGATCCAAACTGGATGCAGGATTCCAAGTGTGTTTTTCTAAGGCTTTGTAAAGCAGAACTTCACGTGATCTCGATTCTATCCATCTATTAATGAAGCCTGGGTGCATTGGCTTTTTTTGGCTCCTGTCACACACTGTTGGCTCATATTTAAGACATTGTCCATTAGGACTCCAACACCCATCTCATAGTTTCTGCTATTGAGCAAGGTACCACATACACTGCACCTGTGCATTTTGTTTTTCTTGCCTAAATATAGAGCCTTACTTTTGTCTACACTGGGTTTCATTTTGTTAGATAGGGCCCAGTATTCAAGTCTGTTGAGATCCATCTGGCTCTTGAACCTATCTTTTGCTGTCTTGTCTATTTCTGCCAGTTTAGTGACATGTGTTTATTTGATAAGTTCCCCTTCTATTCCCTCATCTAGATCATTTATGAAGATTATTGAAGAGCACTGGGCCAAGAACAGAACCTTGGGGTACCCCACTGCTTACTTCCCTCCATGTGGATGTAATACTGTTAAGGACTACACATTGAGTATGGTTTGATAGCCAGTTACAAATCCATCTGGTTCTGGGGCTCTTCAATCCCACATATTTTTTTTAGCTTAGAAGGAGGTTGTAGTCTAATTTGGCAAATGCCTTACTGAAATCTAAATATGCTATATCCACAGCATTTCACTAATCAACTAATTTAGTCAATTTAATTATGAAATGATTTGTTTGGAATGATCTATTTTTGATGAACCCATATTGACTTCTGGTTACAACTTTGTTTCTAAGTGTCTGCAGACATGTTGATTAATTATCTTTTCCAAGCTGTTCCCAGATATTGACGTCAGGCTGACTGGTTTGTAATTTCCAGGATTTGGTGTTTTTTTCTCTCTCCTTTTTTTTTTTTTTTTGAAAATGGGAACATATCAGCTCTTTTCTAGTCCTTAGGTAGTTCCATAGTGCTCCAAGGAAACCTGTCACTGGAAACGAGGAAAGGAGAATGAGAGGGTGAGAAAGAGGAACTTCAAAGAATATTATATTCTGGAATACCAAATAATACCATGTATCTTACTAGCTTTTTTTCTGGGTAAGCTAATGAACAACACCCCACACTGCTTTTCTCACATAGTGATGTGGGGGCAAGCAACAACCCTCTGAGTACTTGGACTGCAATTCACTGGTCACTATTGGCGTTGACATTTCCTCAGTAATGATTTATATATAGTTTGCCATTATTGATTTAAAGCACCATCTACCCCTCGTTGGTTCAGTATTAAAAAAAGGCAATCATAAATTCAGCTGTCCACATTGCCAAGTCTCTAGCTTGCTTCTGTGGAGGTCTGTTGAGAATCCTCAGAAAATCCTGTTGTCTAGATTTGTGGGTGTGCCAGTAGTCATAGTAGTCAAGGTGGTTGTTTTTGTTTCTGGGTTTGCTGCAATCGAGCAGACAATGTGGAAACATCTATCAAATCAGGATACCCGGTGCACCTATGAGGTAGGTCTGACATTGTTATAGATTTCTGCTTGTTTCCAACTCTGATTGGACTTCTCTAAGCTGGTTTCCAGCCTCTCTGCACTTTTTGATTATCTCAAAATTTTAAAAACAATGTAAAATGAAGAAAGATATGTGAACATGGATGTCATCCATAAATGTCTGCACAAAATAAGCATTCAGTTAAGTGCCTGAGCAGTACCAGATTCTAATTTGGATGGTAATCAGAGAGGGAAGCACTAGAGCAATGACTGTCTCAGAGAAAAAAAAGATTATGTAGGGTACTAACAGATTCCTAGATCATGGTCAGTTACTTCACCAGAGAAAGTGATGGAGAACAAGAACAATGAATTGTGGAACTCACTTATGCAAAATGCAGCGGGTTAACTGTGATCAAAGTTTATAAATGTATTTGAAATAAATATATGATTGATATTTACATTAAATTAGTATGTATAAATTGTAACTGTTGTAGGCTTTATTTTTTCTGTGGTGTATTTTATTTTTTCATTTTTAAAGCACTTGTTATACACTGCTTCTTTCTTTAGAATGTATGTACATAATTATATATTAATATAATTAATAATTATACACACACACACACACACACACACATATATATATAACCTGAAAACATGAATAGAAGAGATGATTCCACCAGACTGTCAATCATTTGGAAGCCTGCACTCACAAACAAAAAAATCTCCACACCACTAGCCAGGCAAACACCTGGGCACAAACAGGTACCCAGACTGATATCTCCAGCTCAAACACACCCCAACCAGGCACCCAGATGAAACCTAGCTCACTAACAAATGATAGCCATCCATTTACTCGGAGCCAAGCTGCACTAAAAGCCTCCAATACAGGAACACAATGTTGCCAGCCAATCAAGAGACAAAACAGACAGAAGATATTAGAAACACCAATCAAGCAGAACACAGCAAACTCCAAGACCAATAAACACAGACCAAGACTCCCAAGCAATCAGGATGAAGAAAAAACCATCCTGGCACAGCAGTAGGCTAGCCCCAAATTTAAAACTGAAACAACTGTAAAAATCTGACTCACAGACGAACACAATACAGAAGCCTGATGATGGCAGATGAGATTCTGCTGAAATGTTGCAACAACTTTAAAAGCACAACTATAATGACATGGGAAAATACCCGAAAAAAGCTGAATAACACACACACACACACACACACACACACACACATATATATAAATTATTTTTGTTTTATTTTGTATTCAGCATTATTTTAAAGCCAATAAATAACTAAAGGATGGAGACATTTACAGAAATTAGCACCATATTCATCAAAAGCCCAGTTTCATCATGATTATACTCTATGTTTTCTTGACAGCTCAAGAAGGCAAAGTTTTGCGTGTTGGAAGGAGGCTCAGGAAACAGAACTAGATGAGAGGCAAGACCTGGCAGAAACAGGCATCAGTAAAAGGGGACTGCATTCCACAAGGGAGGAGGCAGCTTACATACCTTGAAGACAGGTGGGGACAGTCTTGGACTAAGAGGGGAAAACCCCACTAAAAAAGAGCCACTAGATCAAACTGGCTTGTCTTTGTCTCATGCCCAAATTAAAATAATGGGAAAATAAAACTTGGGAAGAATAGGACAGAAGAGGAAAATGGGGGGAGTTCATGTAGGTTTCCTAATCACTGAAAGTGAGTGGGCAGACATAAACATTCTATTAACAAAGGGACAAATAAATAAATAAATAATAAACAAACAAACAAATAAATAAATAAATACATAAACAATACAGAGATCCCTTATAGAGAGGGAGATCCCTTATAGAGATCCCTTATAGAGAGGGAGAATTGAAACTGATTAGCTGATGGGAAAGTTTTATTGTAAACCACCCAGAGCGTTTTGGTGACTGGGCAATTTAAAAATAAATAATATGTCTCTAATAAATTTAGTTATATAAATAGCTAAAATAAATGCACTCTTCTTAAGGAGAGCCAGTTTGATGCACTGGTGAAGGCACCAGGCTAGAACCTGTACTGAGTCCTCCTTGGGCATGAAGTCAGCTGGATGGGTTGTGTCAGTCTCTCTTTCTCAGCCTTAGGAAGCAGAAGGTTAGGGGAAACCACTTTCAAAAAAACAAGAAATCTGCAGGGGCAATTGCCAGAAGCCAATGCTAACTTGAAGACAAGCAAGCAAAAAAAAAAAAAAATTTCTTAAAACTCCCCCTTTTGGGGGAAATGGAGAAGGAGTGATTGAAATTTTCAGGGTAGTGGAATGGAAAATAAACCACAAAATCTATTTTAAATCTTTTATTGCTTTCTGGGTACTACTACAGGGGAAGGCAGAGGTACTTCATGGAATATACAGCTTTGTAGTCTTGCAAAAAAGAAGAAGATGATGTTATTCAAATATAACTCCTCTTCTTCCTCAGATAAGAGAATGGCTATTTGCTGCAATTTCCTATCCTTTGGAAATCTAGATATAAGGGGATGTAAATTATGGGAGGAGACAGGTGACCGGTATGAAAAGATAAGTGGTGGCTGGCTAGTGGCTAGTGAGGAGGAACACACTTCCATTTCCAAACGTTACCCAAAGTGCTAAATCCCCATCATTTGCCATCATGCCACCTGATTATCATCACCTGAGGGTAATAGGTGGCCAAGCATGATGGAACAGAATCTGCTTGAGTGAGAAAATATTTGCTTTGGTTCTGCAACCCAGAGACTTAACAGAATAACTGAGTTATAAGGAACCCTGGAGGTCTTCTAGTCCAAGCCCCTGTTCAATTAGGAGCCCTTATACCATTCTAGACAAGGGGCTGCCCAGTCTCTTCTTAAAAGCCTCTTAGTGATGGAGCACCCACAACTTCTGGTGGCAAGTCGTTCCACTGGTGGATTGTTGTCACTGTTAGGAAATTTCTCCTTAGTTCTAGGTTGCTTCTCTTCATGATTAGTTTCCATCCATTGTTTCTTGTCTTGTCTTCTGGTGCTTTGGAAAAGAAGTTGACCTCTCTCTTCTTTGTGGCAGCTCCTCAAACATCCGAACACTGTCATCATATCACCCCTGGTCTTTCTTTCACTAGACTAGACATACTTGAAGATTCTTTCAGTCATTCTTTGGAGAAGGGGAAAAAAAAGAAAAGACAATGTACAGTTTTGGAGAAGGGACAATTGTGGCTGTAAAGGACACAATTGTGCCCTGGGTAAAGTGAAAGGGTAGAAAAACCCTTACAGACTCTATGAATCACTAGGAAGAAAATGACCTAAGCGAAACTTCCAAGAATCTTAGATAGAATTTTAAAAGGCAAATATACTATGCACTGGTCTGAATAGCTGAAAACCTGAATAGTTATGTTCCAATGAAACGAAGTACAGCTAAATTTTATCCTTTAAAACCTTTTCAACTTCTATATATGACAGACTGCCTGAAACGGGCATGCAGATTAGTTGCAAAAATATTCATGGTAGAAGTCTCTTGATTGGAGTGGCAGTGAATAGGACTTGTGTTTTTCTGACACAAATTAATATGGAAATATCATTCACAAGGAGAGGCACAACCTAGAAGATCTTTGAATTGGTTGCTGCTTCCAATTAACAGCTTTCTTCAAAAGCAATTTTAAGGTTAACTCTCGTGTAAGTTGGCTATCAATTGTATGAAAAATACAGTGGATACAAATAACCTGCTGCCTTCATTGTTCTCACTTGCAATCCTCCAGACTAAAATCCCTTTGCCTGCCCTGTGTTGATATCAGGTCGAACTGTATTCAAGGAGTAACAGAAAGTGTCTGCTGTAAAAAGTCAAGTCGTAATTTCAGATTAACTGTGTTCTCGGGACCCTTCCAGGTAGAGGGAGGCGCGCAGAACTTGGCCCAGAGCCACAAGTGAACCGGTCCCGTCGGGAGCCAGGCGGAGCCACACGGAGAGGTGCTGGAAACCGGCTCTCCTTCCTGCCGAGAACTGAATGAATGCCACGGGAAAGCGGTCAAGGTTTGGCAAGGGCTTTCATCCGCCAGCCGACCGAATTGTTACAGCATCTTCTTCTGCGCTTTGAAGCTCTTTGATGGACCGGGTGGCCGCCGGTCGCCTCATTAGAAGCGCTTCCGACGGGGCCGCAGTTGCTTTCTTCCCCTCGGACAAGCAGCCAGCCCCCTACAAAGATCGGATCTCTCCCTCGGACCCACCCAGCCGGCCGCTTTCTCTCCTCCCTCTCCAATTCTCTGGTGTTGCTCTAACTTTTCTAGCCGCGGCGCACGGTCGGCTTTAGAGACCAGGGAAGGCCCCGGACGCGTCGCTTTAGCCAGCGTTTTCCATCCTCCCGATTCGCTTCGGAATTCTCCCTATGAGAAATCGTTAAGAGTCGCTCCAGGAGCTGGAGTGGAAAGGACGCACACGGCGAACTTCGCCTGCCTTTTTATTGGCAGTCGTAGCCAGAGAAGAGACCAAGCGGTTCTTTTTTTTATTTTATTTTTCCCCCGCTTGGCACATTTCTTTCTCCTTTGCTCCAATGGCAAAAGTTGTCTAGGCCGCAGAGATAGAGATGTGCGCACCTCAAACGCGGCGAAAGTGGATATTCCAGGTTAGCCGGAGGGGCTAGGCATGGGTATCGTTTCTCTGCCAATTCTGGGCCGGGGTCTGGCCCCGAATAGACGTTTCCCCCAAGTTTGGCCTTGATACCTCTCAGACAAAGTTCAAACTTTTTCAGTAAAAGCGCTTTTGTCCCCTCAGGAAATAATAAAAAAAAAACAACCACCTAAGATCCACGCCATTCCGGAAATCGCAGGGATGAAGTCAGAAGACCTACAGTCAGCGCCTACTCTTCCTCCCTCCCGGCTTTTGCCCCTATTGAACCTGAGCGACCGGGGAAAGACTTGGTCGCCTTTAGAAGTCGCGGGCGGGGGCGGAGAGGTCTTTGGTCTGCTGTCCAAGTCAGGGCAGACTGTTAGGGAAAGCTCCTCTCCACCCCCCACCCCGCCCCGAAAAGGCACTGGATTCATATTCTCTCTCTCTCTCTCTCTCTCTCTCCCTCCCTCCCTCCCCCCTCTCTCTCTCTCTCGTTAGCCAGAACAGGGGCAGATTTTACAGGCATAATTGTAATTCGCTACAGACTTGCCTCAACCCCTTCTATTCAGACCTGAGGAGCAGAACCAGGTCGCCCTTGTACCTCGCTCTTTCTGCTGGCCCTCGGGGAAGGTTCCATCTCCTTTCTCCCGCAGCACTCCAAAGATTTCCCTACGTTTGAAACCCTGCTCCTTAGACCTGTTGGCTGTGGCAGAGAGAGAGAGAGAGAGAGAGAGAGAGAGAGAGAGAGAGAGAGAGAGAGAGAGAGAGAGAGAAGTCCAGGAGCTGCGCGGCCACCGCAGCAAGAAAGCTGCGTAGGTTCAGAATCAAAGCGCTTAGAGATGTTTCAAGCCGGCTGCTGGTCGAAACACCTCTTAGGTGCTTATTTCTGAACCCATCCAACCTTCTCGCCGCGGGGTCCACGCAGCTCCCGGGCTCTCTCTGCCGCAGCCCACAGGTCCAAGGAGCAGGGTTACAATTGGTTTCAAGCCTGCGGGTGCGTTCAGTTTCTCCTCCCGTTTGTTGCTTCAACACCCACACACTATCTAAGAGTCCAGGGGAACAACCTGCTGCGCTTTCAGTTGCCGGGAGCGAAGGACAGATACGGCTCTGTAGCGAATTAAAATTACGCCTGTAATATTTCCCCCTCGCGATTGTTGGACAGTGCCACTACTAGGGGGCGAGGAAGCAGTAACGTTGTCCGCTGGTCTTCTTGCTTCGCGCGGGGTCCTTTTTTTTGACAGAGCCGACCCTCCTGTTAAGTCATGATAGTCCGTTAGTTAGGCGGTCTTGAAATGCCTCTGTCGCTTTCCTGGGTTATTGGGGTGGAGAGAGAGAGAGAGGTGAAGAATCTGGTGGAGAAGAGCCAGGACTCAGCCAGATATCTCACAGGAGGCCACCTGGCTGTTCAGCGCTTCCCGCTTCCTTTTACTCTTTTGGCGTGGGAGGTCGGAGTTGTTTCTATATCATGCACCGCCGGGAGCTGCGTCTTAATAACCGCAGCGACTTTTTCGCTCCACGATGACGTTTTTCTTCTTCTTCCCAATCCACGAGCAAGGCCTACTAAACATCCCCAGGTCGATCCCTCAGGAGATACGCCTCAGGATGCGCCTCATTTGGTCAGCCGACCTATAGAGAGAGAGAGCCTTGGCGGTTGGCGACCTGGGCGACCCAAATCCCTTTGCTCTTTTCGAGGCAACCCTGAGAGGCAAAGTATGGTTTTGCAAGGCCCCCCCACACTCCACCAGTCAGGGCTTCAAGGGAAGAAAACCTTGCAAATGAAGGGTTTCTGCCTCAGAAGCCCACCTCCTCGCAAAGCGGCTTTCTAAGGCAAGGAAGAAAATGAATTCTGGACAGTGCGCGGGCGACTGGCGACCAGGAGAAGTTTTGACCGCCCCAAAGATAAAGATCGGCATCTCCCAAGCACCTTCCGAAGGGGGTGGGGTGGGGTGGCGAATAACTGAAAGGCAAGTTACTGTTGGTCACTGTCACTGTGTGGGAAAATTGCCTTGCTGGCGGCGAGCGGCGGCTTGTGAAAGAAAGAGAGGCGGGCGGGCGGGCGGGGGGGTGGGGGGCTCTTGAGAGTTTTACTAAGCCCTGAGCGGGAAGAGGCCTTTCTCTTCTTTTGGGGCTCCTTTTTGGGCCAGACTCTCGAAGCACTTTCCGAAGCCGGACTGAAAGTGGACCGCTCTTCCTTCGGGCCCAGCTGGGAATCGGTTGAACTAGGCAGGAGTGGGAGGAAATCCGATCCAATCCCAGAATTAATCGCCTGTTTGAATTTCAGGGATTAAGATGCATAAACTCTCTCTATTAATAATAATAATAAAAATGCCCCTAACCCTCTTTTGAAAATTAATAACTCTGTAATTATAATAATTCTAAGGAAGCGTTTTTTTTAAATAAAATAAAATAAAATAAAATAAAAAGAGGTTCATGTTGTCGCCGTGCGGGCGCAGGAAGAGGAGAAACCAATCGCGGTGCTGTTGCTTACACTGTCATCTTGTTATTTTATGCAGAGACATTATTATTATTAGACATCTGCAGGTAAAGAATTAAAATTAAAATCGCTTTCAACAATTCAATACACTGTTTTTTTTTTTTTTTATCAACCATCTATCTGAAAATCAGGAACATTCATCATCGGAGGCAACGCTCCCTGAAAACAAGAACCCATTCAAATTTTATACAAATTATCATATTTATCATAGTCTGAAAACTCCGGAGTTACGTCTCCACGAACTGTCTTGGCAGCTCCCTAGGGAAGTGAACCACACTTCAGAGCAGCTACCATAGATTGCCTCGCGTCTTCCACCCCCGCCCCCCACCCCCAACCTCTCTCTCCCAGGCTCCGAGCCCGCGAAGAGCGTGCTTGGAAGGAGGGACCTCAAACCAAACGCCCGAGACGAGCCTCCTCCTCCTCCTCCTCCTCCTCCTCCTCGCCGCCGCCGCTTCAGCGCAGGAGAAAAGGGGGGGGGGCGAAGAATGACCCGTTAACGGGGGTTCTTTTCGGGGCTTCCAGTTGACTCCATGGGGATCCCTGCAGATTCCTTTCCCTTACTCCCCTTCAGTGACAGGTGGTCGGCCTAGCAGGTGTGTGTGTGTGTGGGGGGGGATTCTTCAGGAGCCCATAAAGAGAGGCAGAGCAAGGCAGCTCCGGAAGGTTGAGAGGTATCCCTCTCCCCACTGCCCCCCCAGGTCTGGTACCTAGCGCTCCTCCGGCGAATGGAGCAGCCCTCTCTTACCGGAGCAGCCGCCTTTCCTAGAGCGCGCAGGGATCCCCACCCCTCCCCGCCAGGAAGGAGACCAACCGGGGCCAGATTCCAGATTCCTGGCTCTTAAGTTCAAATTGCCTCGCAAATCCGAGTCCCTTTTCCAAACGCGAGAGAAGCGGGGACCGGAATCTTCCCAAGGAGGCGGCCGAAGCAATCCGAAGACGGACTTTGCTTCTCTTGCCTGTTTGGCCGTTCCTGACCGAGTTGGGGAGCGCAAAACGGAGAAAGCCCCACTTCCTCTTCATCAAAAGGCCGCGCAGAGAAAGAGAAACAGGCTGCATCCAGACAGGTGAGCCTGCTGGGCCGAGTCGGGGCCCTCGATCCTTTCAAGAAACCGAGTCGGCTGTGAAGTGGTTGCTGAAGAGGCCCGAACTGCAGGGAAGGCTTCAGAAATCGTTGTTTACAGTGGCATCAATCCACCGAGATGCCGTTTTGTGAATATTGCCTGAAGGGTATACAGTATATTTTAGCGCGCGCCCTAGAATAAATGCAAGAACCCAGGCACTTACATTGCCTTCTCACTTGGGAAGAAGAAGGAAGGAAGGAAGGAAGGAAGGAAGGAAGGAAGGAAGGAAGGAAGGAAGGAAGGAAGGAAGGAAGGAAGGAAGGAAGGAAGGAAGGAAGGAAGGCAGGAAGGGGAAGGAAGGAAGGAAGGAAGGAAGGAAGGAAGGAAGGAAGGAAGGAAGGAAGGAAGGAAGGAAGGAAGGAAGGAAGGAAGGGGAAGGAAGGAAGGAAGGAAGGCAGGAAGGCAGGAAGGCAGGAAGGAAGGAAGGGAAGGAAGGAAGGAAGGAAGGAAGGAAGGAAGGAAGGAAGGAAGGAAGGAAGGAAGGAAGGAAGGAAGGAAGGAAGGAAGGAAGGAAAGAAAACATGCTCTCTTCTCAGTCTCTAAGTTTGCCTATGCACAATTTCTCCACCAGGATTTCCCTGCAAGAGATGGCGTGACAGGGTCCCCCTAAACTTAATGCTGTTAGCTAGTTCCATGAGACCAAGCCAGTAATACTGTGCACGGTGTGTTCCCAGAAAGTATAAGCAGAACTTTTCATACTACCTGAAAAATCAATCCCCTACACAGGTGGATGCCCTCCCCTTCCCCTTCCCCTCCCCCTTCCTTTATATGCCTTCTCCTCCCCTCCCACCCTCTTCCCTTTCTCTTACCTACACTGAAGTCTTGGATTCTTTGTTCTTGGCAAGTTCACAGCCATTGCCTTGGTTCTTCCTCCAAGTTGGCCTTCTGGCCTTCTGCATGGGCACAACCAGCCTACGTCAACACAGAGAGCTACCGTGAGGAGTTTGTTAGTGGGGGACCAATTGGTTTTTGGTGTAGCTGATCTTGCTGGTTAGTGTCTTGGGAATGCTTATCCAGTAATGGAAGGAACAGAGAGTGGTTGCAACCTTGGTATGATTTAACTTTTATCAAGCTGTTTTCAAGCTGTTTCTTTTTAAACGGATCGGTTTGGAAAACAGACAGAGAATCCCTGCCTCCAATCTACCGTATGACCTCATTTCTTGAACAAAATATTATAGGTGTATGTCTACTCCTCTAGGCTGGCTTGTAACCTTATGTCTCTACTTTCTGTTTTTAAAGGACCGTGACTGCAAACACCAGCAGCAAAGGATGCTCTTCTTAGGCTCCCTTATCAAAAGCAGCCGAGTTTTCACAAGAGGATGGGAAGAGGGCAGTGTTAGCTCCTTCAAGTTCCCTCACCCACTCAGGAGGAAGGTAAACTCAAGGCCAAGCGTGTCCCCTCCCTCACCCCGTCCCAACACTTCAAGGGGCCATAGATTTCTACCCCCCCCCCACCTGGAAAAAGAAGTTCCAATACAATGTTTGTTAACTAGGTTATCTAGGCTATAGAAGATTTTAATGTTGAATTTTATAGCTTTATCACGCTCTACTGTCCTTGTGAATATTGTAATATTGCGTTTTTTACAAGTTACTCTTCTGTTAATGTTCCAGCTAGTAACTTTTATAATCCTCCTCAATGAATTTTTTTTTTTTTGTATTCTTCCGCACCGTTAACCTCAATGGCGGCACCTCAGCCCCTGGCAGGATGTAGAAAGATGAAATGTTCTTCTTTAATCAGAAATAATAATAATAATAATAATAACACACACAAGATTCTCTCCACTTTTTCCCCACTGTCCCTTTTGAACTGGGAAATGATTTGTGGAAGCAGCTGTGAAATAGTCAAACCCCCACCCAAGCCCTCCCACCTTTGCCCAGGAGGTATGGAGAGAAGGCGAACTCTTCCCCTCCCTGTCACTCTCTCTCCCCCTCTCTCCATGTTTGGGTGTGCTGTGTGTGTGTGTGTGTGTGTGTGTGTGTGTGTGTGTGCGCGCACTTCATTTTCTCCCTGCATCTATTTTTTTGTACCACATTTGACTGGCAACACAGTAGGACTGTCACCACAGACGAAAATAGGGAGGCAATACCCAGAAAATTGTGTGAACTACTGACGGCTACTATTCAGCTGAATAAAG
This sequence comes from Pseudonaja textilis, assembly GCF_049901715.1. Lineage (NCBI taxonomy): Eukaryota > Metazoa > Chordata > Lepidosauria > Squamata > Elapidae > Pseudonaja > Pseudonaja textilis. The sequence goes on along the minus strand of NC_141993.1, from coordinate 2,834,477 downwards.
AACAAACATCTGAAATGAAAACAAGAGTTCTGCATTACCCACCATGGAAAAGGAATGGTTGGTGAAATTGACAAAACTTGGTGAAATGGACAATCCGATTAGAGAAAGAGCATTATTGACATTTCTTAGGTAATAACTGGAAACACCTAATGGACTTTTTGTGTAAGAAAAAATGATTTCGTGACTTACGGTCTGGACTATTAGAAAGATAGTTTATAGAAAGCAGAAAATTACGACGAAATCTTAGAGAGGGAGGTTCGATTAGAATTGTATGTGTAACTACCAAGGGGAAGATCAAAAGCTATATCTATTTCATGTTTTTTGTCCTTTTATTTTATTTATCTATTTTTTTATTTTTTTTATTTTTAAATTCCTTTTTACTTTTTTCACATTTTCTTTACTATATATTTCTTTCTTTGAATACATTTTTTTATTACCTGTGTACAATCTTTTACTAAAAACTATTTAAAAATAAAATAAAATGAAGACAACAGTCATAAGCAGAGCCTAAGGTCACTTTCAGGGAAAAAACAGCTGACTGGCCTTTGGGGACTTCTGGCTGGGCCTTCAAGTTTGTCAAATGAACCCCAAGGGTAGCCTAAGTTTAGCTCATTTTCCTGATCTAAATCTCTGGAGAAAACTGTATCTTACATCTTCAAAAGAGAGTCTAGCTGGCTAATAACTAAATCCTTTGCTCACTGCTGGTGACACCCACTGCTGTTTTTAGGATATATGTGGGTAAGTGAGTAAAACTTCACCATTTGGCACATAATTCCTACTCAGCTCAGTGGCTGATCTAGTGGTTGATCCAATCACAAATTAATACAGGACAGGCTACAAAAATGACCAGTTGGCAAGAAGTGGAGCAAGATTGGCTTATTTAGTCCTTAGAGCAACTGTTCTGGATAAAGTTGGCATTGATGGTGCTGCAGTGAGTTGGACAGCAGTAATCAGTATGTTCTGTAGGGATCTGAATTGTTCGATGTTTTATTAATGACTCAGATAATGAGATTGATATGCAATCCAATATGCAAATCATATAAAATTGGAAGGTCTGAACAATACCTAGAATGACAGGGTGAGTTTGCCATCTGATCTGGCATGGTTGGAAGAGGAATAAGATGTCCTTCAACAGGGAAAATAGAAAATATTCAACTTACGGAAGAAACATGTAGCCCACACATACAAAATTCATGGGTGTGAAGTATTGTATTGAATAAATCTTTAGATATGGTCTCTAACAACAAGCTAAACATTAACCAACAGTTGCTAAAAGGGCTAATCAAGTTCCGGACTGCATTGGACAAAACTTTGTGTTAAAAACACATCAAGTCCTTATTCTCCTTTGCAGACCAACCTATATTCCAGAAGAATCTTGGCAGGTTAAAACAGATACCAAGATTGATGACAAAATTGGTACAGAGAGTTGAGGATAAGACTCTTGCAAAAAGGTTGGAGGAACTTGGAATTGTCAGACTGAGGAACAAGATAAAAGGTGCCACAAGGTAGATGGTCAGGAACTGTTTCCCACTGAAACAGAAATCAGGACCGGAAATAATGTGCAGAAGCTGCAGCTACCCTTAATCTTTTCTAAAATAGAAGGAAAAACTTAACTTTCTTAAAATTACTCTCATGTGAAGATTGCTCCTCTTTTTGACTATTTTTCCGACAGCTTCTGTGCAAAGCAGCTTTTGTTAAACTACTAAATCTTCATCAACTCTTATCAGCTGAAGTGTGACTCCTATTGCTCTAATTATTTCAATTTTCCTCAAGAGCTGCTATTTGCTACAGCACAAACCATCTGGTATTCAGGCAAGTAAACAAATATGCCACAAGTCTTGCATCACAACTGTAGACTTCCCTCTCCATTTCCTTTTTTTTAAATTTTTAAATCTCTAGAAATAAAAGGCATTTGCTTTTTTCTTGTTCCTTCTCAGATCTTCCAGTTGAGCAGACTATAAGGCCAGCAGGAAGCCAGCATTCAGTCATCCATAACAGGCAAACAGGAGGTTTCTAGACACATTTCTTGCAATCAGCAGCTATTCAGAACATGACCTTTTCACTTCAGAATACAGAGTTTTTCTGAGTACTATTCTCTCTTTCTTGTCCTTTGCCTTTTGAACTATGCAGGCAAACTCCTCTTAACTTTGTTTGCTTACATAAGTAATTTGCTCCTTGGAACATGGTTGTCTTATATTCCTTTTACAGTCTCTGTTTACTCAGTAGGAGGCTGAGTAAGTATGTCTGAGTCAGGGGCCCCCAAAGTTTCCTTTCCATCCCACTTTACGCAGTGCCTAGTTTTGATTTAATCTGGAAAAATGTAAAGAAACAAACAAACCAGATGTACAAGTACAACTTAAAATGAAATTTAAAGCTTTGTTTGTGATTTCATAATCCATACCACATAATTTATGCAGTTGAATACTTTGTTGGAATGCAAATATAAAAGCCTTTTGTACTAGTTGCCATTTTCTGTCTACATGAGATTCATCTGGTCATGACATCACAACATTATGGATGGCATCAAGTCTGCCACACATTTTGCTTCTCTTTATCCAGAGTTAAAAAAAAATTCAGAATACAAAGAGTTTCTTTCTTCTTCCATGACCTGCAGCATTAGATATACTCAACATCTCTAATAATGTGACCATATATTATTTAATAGCAGCTTCACTAGAAACCAATTAATTGCAATATATACTAGGAAAATAACTTAAAAATTCCTAAGAGTGTTTCAGGACATGTGCAAAGAAATTTAAAGCTGAGCTTGAATGGGCTTTGAGATTGTTGCTAACTGGTCAAGTTAAGTTAGATCAAGAAACAGACATAGAATTTTAGAGGCATTCCAGGAATGCCACTTTATTCTTGTGGGGTATAAATAAAAGGTTCTTGAAAGTCTCTCTAGGTTTCCCTTTGTCCCTTCTTATACCAAAAATCAAGGTGGAGTCATTTTAAGTTTCCTTCTCACACCTCCTTCTACCTCTAGACCAGGGGTTTCAAACTCAAGGCCTGGGGGGCTGGATCTGGGATGCTTAAATCTGGCGCATGGAGCTGCCCTGGAAATAGCAAAGGACTGGGCCACGATGCCTCTGCCAGCAAAAATGGAGTTAGGGAGGGCTGCGTGCGGCCCTCCCAAGCTCCATTTTTGCTGACAGAGGTTGCAGGAGGCCATTGCAGCCAGAAACGGTGCTCAAGAGCCTGTTTTTGCTGGCAGAGTGCTTGGGCCACCACAGGTGCCCCAACACAAGTGATGTTGAGCTGGTCACGCCCACCCTGGCCCCCCAAGATCAAGCACATCCCTGATGTGGCCCCCCAATGAAATTGAGTTTGACACCCCTGCTCTAGACTACGTAATCTCCAATGTCTTGTTCAAATTCTTCCTTAGCCTCCTTGCTTTCTCTTTTAAAAGTTCTTCTCTCCCAGGGTCAACTCTAAATTATTTTAACCCCACAAGAGCAAAATCACTTATACTCAATTCAAGGACCACTAAAAGTTCCAATGTAATTATCTCTTCTTAAATGAAGAGTTTGAACAAGGAGAGTGACCAGTGAACAGCATAAACATCCACTCCATTTCTACTCCATTTCTCCATTCCAAAGTGCATGTATTCCGCTAGCTGAGGTACTCCTAGTTTTTGTGGACCAAAGAATTCTATGATTTACCAAACAGTCTTTCTGGTTAAAATCACAGGAGTAAGGCTTTCTTTCTTTCTTTCTTTCCCTGCTTTCCAGGACATGATGCCTCAGCAATTACAGATGCTAAGCTTGTCAGCTAGAAAGCTGACAGTCTGGGTTCGAGACCCAAATGCCTCCTGTTCCTTGCCTCAGCTGCTGTCCGCCTAGCAGTTCGAAAGCATGCAAATGTAAGTAGATAAATAAGTATCACTTTGGTGGGAAGGTAACAGCATTCTGTGCACCTCAGCATATAGTCATGCTGGCCACATGACCATGGAAGTGTCTTGGGACAATGCTGGCTCTCTTAGCTAAGAAACAGAGATGAACACCTCCTCCTAGAGTCAGACATGACTGGACAGGGGAAATATTTACTTTTACCCTGCCTTCCAATTGTATCTATGTGTGATAGCAAACATGCTATTATAATAGCAGCTTGTTTCTTTAAGCATCTTGGCAATGTCATCTGTCAATGAAAAGGAGCAGAGCTTGGATGACAATGCCACAGTTGTCTCTTATGGCCCCTCCAAGGACACTGCAGATTCTCTTGATGCCTTTTGAACTTTGTTGGACAGCATATATTGTACATCTCATTTTAGTTTCATCATTTCCAAATATGTAGGAGCAGTTTTGCATTCTTACAAAGGTTGAAATAAAAGTGCTTGCTTCACTTTTTCCTGGGTTATGTGTTAGGGATTAGAAAGAAGAAGGGAGAAGGGAACCTTTGGGGTTTTCATGAGAACCACAGCATACATCTTTGGCTGTTTGGATGCCCTTTTTGTATGTTGCTTCAGCTTTCTCAAGAGGCTTTCTGCTACTTAAAGCATATTTTAAAACAGGAGTAAGAAACGGTTGGTTATTAACAGCCTGTTAGAAATGAGTTTAAAAACTGTACTCCGCATTATCATTTGCGGGATCTCTAACCATATTTTGATGGCTCTAAACACCGGGGAAGAAAGCACCTCCTGACTGATACTTCATGTTTTCACTCAAAGCTCTATCGCCTACCTCAATTACACTGGACTTTTAAATGCAAATTTAGATCTGTATTGGTTTGTGTGCACTTTTTCCAGAAATCCATCCACCACAGTAGCAGCAATCACAGACCTTGCTGCTTTCATCCAAAGCACGTTCACAGCATCTCACTGCAAGTTTCATCCCTTTGGGGCAGGGGTGGACAGAAGTAGAAAAATGGCTTACGTTACAATGCCACAATGCTGCTTTGGATCACACCTCCTCCCTCACTATTGAGCGTACATATTTAAATAAAAATGACAAATCACTTTAAGAACAGACCTGATAGGCCACATCTGTCCTGAGAACTTTAAGAACAGACCTGATAGTGGACCCTAACCCTAACCCTTTAAGACCACTTTAAGAACAGACCTGATAGGCCACCTTTAGCTGTCCATGTCTGGCCTCTGTTGGCAGCAGTGGATTGGGGGAGTGGTGCGGCGTTGGGGAGCATGGGAGGGCCAGTTGAGGGAAGGGGCAGGGTGCCCATAGCATTGGTAGGACATTGGCACTGGAGGTCCTCCACAACAGAGCCATCTTCTCATATGCTCTGAGGAAGAGGAGGAACAGCTGACAGGGAGTGGAAGTGTGGCTCCGGAGGTTGTGGAGGAGGCTGGGGAAGGGCAGAGGCCGGCTGGGCAGTCAGAGGAAGAACCAGGCCCATCCCCTCTGCATCCTAGGACACGCAGGGAGGAACAGAGAAGGAAACAACTTGGCTTATGAGAGAGGAAGCGGCCATGATACAACCTTATTGGTTTTAGCTGGGGAGACTATTATATAAGAGAGACAATTACAACACAGCGTTGCCAGAAGCAAAGAGTGTTTTATTTTGGGTTGAAGTTATCTTGGTTGGCGTCCTTCCAACAGACTGTGCCTTGTTATCTCCTTGAATTTGGTAATTACTTATCCTGGTCCGTTGTGGAAATTTTGTCATTGTAGTTTGTTTAGCTTATTATTTCATCTCTATCTGCTCATTAAGTTCGGACTGTATTGCTTTCTTTTGAAGACTATTTTTGAGTACGTTTTATCTCCAATTGAGAATTATTGAACAGTGGGGCCAAGTTGGAAGCATTAAAGGACATTTATTTATGTTTTGGATTTTGTTACGTTTGTGTTACACTCCGGGTCATCACAGGTACAGAACAGGTAGTACCTGGCTCAACAACAGTAGCTGTGAGAGGGTTCTAGCAGGCAAGGAAAGCTTAGTTAACTGAGCTATTTATTTATTTATTTATTTATATTCATTCAAATTAGGGGATATCCAAAAGTTTTCTTCAGAACTTGAAATTTTGGCTGTTTTAGGATAATGTTATAGTTGTTCTTCAAGGAACAAAACTGGATGTATTCTGAATCTCAAAGGTGCTTTTTCAAAAGGCAGGTGGTGTATTTTTTCCTTGAGGAAGACATTTCACTTCTCATCCAAAAAGCTTCATTGGTTCTGGTAGGATGGTAGGAGTGATGGAAGGATCATATTTCTTTGTAGTCATCTGATTGTAAACATGTGTGCATGTGTGCATACACACACATGTGTGCGTACACACAGACACACACACACACACACTCTCTTAGCACGATCTCATAAAACTAGAATATTCCCCTCCTACAATAAGCAGGCAGGCTTTGTTTGGACCCTAAACATTTTTGTGGAGGGAGAGGGATGAGGTAATTAAGAGTGATAACTGATAAGCAAAGAGACTAGGGATTTCTCCCTCCCTCCCTCCACCCCTCTCTCCCACACAGACACCCCATATTACTATTAATTTAATAAAATCCAAATGATTTATTCTCCAGAAGGAGAAGACAAGTCTAGAATGGACTCCCAGCCATGCGGCTGCTGTGAAGTCTGGCTTTTTTTGATACCCTTCTCTCCCTCCTTATGCAGCTCAGCCAATGGGATTGGATCCACTTTGTCCTTCTACAGCACAAATGATTTGGCTCATGTTGGATAAATGATGATGAATCATGATGGAGTAGTATTTCATCAAAGGAAAAGAAAAATAGAAAAAAATACACTGACTGTCCAAAACTATAAAAATACTCCAGTGTTGTCCTGAATTTAGGATAAATTGAGTTCTTGAATTTTGTTCAGAGTCTGGAAAAGAACTGTTAGGTTTTGATCTAGATTCTGGACAAAAATAAAATTTGGTATTGTTTTGAGTTTTGGAGCTATGACTATTCTAATTCAGAATATCTTGTGTATGAAAAAATTTGTATGTCCACTTGAACACATGAACAAAATGCCTCCCTACAGTCTTTCAGGAAACCCTCCTTGCTACTGACTGTGTACACCTGGTGCGCATGGACAGTGATCTATATTTGATGCTGAATAAATTTTCAAATTCCACCATGCTTTTCGTCTTGACTATTAGCCCGAACGAAGACGTGCTTTACAAGTCCATATGAAATACCACTACCTTAGAACCAAAAATCATTGTTGATGATACCAGGCCGACAAAGGGTCAAATACTTAGGAAGTGACCCATTCAAGGGATGGGTTTTTGATCAAATAAATTCCAGATTCAGCAAGACCAGCCAGGCACTTGGGCAGCTGTGTTTTAAAGTGCTCAATCTCTCCTATAGAGATGTGAATCCTGGATTCAATACCAAAGGCATATGAAACAACTGGAGAAATTTCGTTTGTGCCCTCTCCATTCCAAATTCGGTATTTGTTGGCAAAAATTATGTCTCTAACATAGAGATCTTGGATCACACAGAGTCCACCAGCACTGAATTTCTTATTATAAGAGCCCAGATGAGTTTCTGCATATGCCTCATCAATTGCTTTATAGTGTACTGGAATCTGTGGAGAAACCTGCAGGCTGACCACAAAGATGCTGTGAAAAAAACTTTATGTAGTCATGGGAACTAGAAACTGCAGCTACTGCAGAACCCATGGAGAGTCATTTGCTATGAAACCTGTATCAGCTTTGAAGACAGGGACCACCAAAACTGATAGAAAACCATGAACAGCATCATAGAATAAGACCCACAATTACTACAACAATGGAGTTTCAGTGCCTCATTGAACTAGATGCTGAGCTTCTAGAGTGAGATTGAGGAGCCACCTCTCTATCCACAGATGACCTACATGATAACATGTCTTCTTTGAATCTAAAGAGCTACCGTATACTTTATATTTGTGAATGATCAAATCTTGATAAGCTTTCTAGAAGGAAGGCTACTTTGCATAAAACAATATCCTTGATCCAATAATTTTTAAAATTAATTTTCTTGAAAGGGATGATCAGTCTCTCTTTTCCTCTCTAAAGGGTAGGAAGTGTTCTGCTCTTTGGATCCATTTAGGACCTAGGAAGAGATTATTTGCAATTCTGATGCATTAACTACTGTAGGGACTGGGACAGATGGATAAAAAAAACCCTTGAGCAGCATTTGAATTCTCTTCTCGCTGATACACAAAAAATCCACCACTCTGCCATTTGTGTATCATTAATGGCATTTTAAAATTGGGTAATATATCATAAATAGCATTTACCTCTTGAAAATTCAGGAACTTTAGCTTCCGTGACTGTATGTGGCTTCCTTGTTAAAATGTTGAGGAAAAAGTACATGAATGTGAAGAGAAAATGAGAACAGGCTTCACACTTCATTAAGTAAATACTCGTCATTGGATCAGGAAGGCTGTATGCAATGAACATAATGAAAAACGAAGCGCACAGATATGTGATCTGGGGATCTTTCCAACAATGATTCTATTTCAGATTGGCCCAGAGCAATGGTGGAAGGGGATTTTATTCCTTGTTCATCAGTGTATAGCAATAAATACATATTTTATCAAAGGAGAACTAAAGTGAAGTATAGCTGCACCACCTGAAAGATGCTCTTATTTCTGGTTAAGATTTCAATGCATGGTTGACACAGCCTGTTTACATAAACTGGCAGCAAACAGCTTCTGAGCATAAAGCTACTTGGGCCAGAAATTTCTGATAATTTGAAGAGATTTGATTATCATGACCCAATCAATTGTCACAAATCATACACACTGTATAATATTTTGTTTTCTTTGTAGCCGTCCTGAAAAAAAAATAGAAGAACAGAAAAAATAGTATTAGAATACATTTAAAATCTCAAATTCCCCTAACCGTTTCACTTTATCTGGTATCAAATGATTCTGATGCCATAATTGTTGTTGTTTCCTGCCAGTTTGCTTTCAATACGCAGCATTTAATTTGAACTAGGCTGGTATTTAATACTATAGCAATACCATATGGAGGTTTAGTTTTACTGTTTTCATTTTAAGCAAAACCATTTATTATTGTTTACTGTAGACTCTTAAACTAGAAAATGTAACTACAGTCATACGTCACTGTATTACTTATCAATCCAATTAAATAATTTATAGCTGATTAAAGTTTAACATTTGCTTTTTAACCTACTTGTGTTTTCTATTTGGGGAGATGTGGGCAATTGTATGTTCATAGAGTAGAGAAACTCCATAGAGAAACTCCGCCCACAATAAAAATAGAGACTATTAGAGATTGTATCTTGCATTGAACAACACAGGCATCTCTGAGGTAAAAGTATGCTTAGGGAATGACCACTGGCACAAAAATATGCCTAAATAGTGCTGTCCTTATCAAGAGCAGGAAATGCTGCATGTGACATGATACAGCTTGACTGATAGCTAGGCTTTTAACTTGTTAGAAAAGCATGACGTGAAAACTTTGACTGATCAAAGATATGATGAGTGGTAAAGGTTAATCCCTGTAGGTTGAATTGATGATGACCTTGGTATACGGAAGATTGTGACTTACAGTGTAAATGGTAAACAGCTTTAATTAACAAAAGGATAGGAAGGAAGATCCTTTTGGTTCCATGTGTGAAACCAAGGGAAAAGAAAAGCTTGTAAAGGATCTGAATGACGGTATTGTGATATGGATTTGATAAATACAGATAGGGAAGATAATATGTAGGCTTAATTATAGAAAGAGTTAAAATGCCATAAGGTTTGAATTAGTATTATCTAGGTTAGTATTCATGCACATAAAAGTAGGAATCTACATTCGTGTAAATGTATTTTGTGCATTGATAATATTGAAAAATCAGAAATGAGTTTTCAGAAAAATTGTGCAACATTCTGAATGTAATCCAGGAGGGAAAAAAAAGATTTGAATTAGTTAAGTGGCATTAAATGTAAAGAATGACCATATCTGTAATAAAATTAATGACACTAAGGATAAAAACTTTGCCAAAGTGTCTGGGTCACTGTTAAGGGGAAAAGAAACAAAAATGACATTTTTGTCTGTATGTACTACAGATCACCCAATCCGATAAAAATTATAGATAACATCTGCTCAAAACAAATGACCATAGCATCCAGGAAACACATCACTGTGATAATGGAGAATTTCAACTATGTTTGATTATTTCCATCAAGTTGTTGTCTACTCTTAGTGATGACATAGATTTGCTTTACAATAATCAGTTCCTACCAAGTCTTTTGACTCTTCCAGCGATGCACTTGTTGCCACTGTAACAAGCCTATGCATTTTGTTGCTAATAATCCTTTTTCTTTCTTTCTTTCTTTCTTTCTTTCTTTCTTTCTTTCTTTCTTTCTTTCTTTCTTTCCATCTTTCCCAGCATTATAGCCTTCTCCAGAGGCAGAGAGGTAGATCTTTATATAGTGTGTCCTCCTCCTCCCTCCTCCTCCTCCTCCTCCTCCCTCCTCCTCTCCTCCTCCTCCTCTCCTCCTCCTCCTCCTCCTCCTCCTCCTCCTCCTCCTCCTCCTCCTCTCTTCTTCTTCTTCTTCTTCTTCTTCTTCTTCTTCTTCTTCTTCTTCTTCTTCTTCTTCTTCTTCTTCTTCTTCTTCTTCTTTCTTCTTCTTCTTCTTCTTCTTCTTCTTCTTCTTCTTGTCATGTCTGGAACATCACAATCCCATGGGCAACATTCCTCCAGGCTTCCTGTCCACTACCATCTTCTGGAGTCCATTTAAGCTCATGCCTACTGCTTCAGTGACTCCATCCAGCCACCTCATTCTCTGTTGTCCCCTTCTTCTGTTGCCCTCAATCTTTCCCAGCATTCGGCTCTTCTCCAGTCCCTCCTTCTCATTAGGTAGCCAAAGTATTTGAGTTTCATCTTCAGGATCTGGCCTCCTAAAGAGCAGTCAGGGTTGATCTCCTCTAGGACTGACCAGTTTGATCGCTTTGCAGTCCAAGGGACTTGCAGGAGTCTTCTCCAGCATAGTTCAAAGGCCTCAATTATCTGGCGCTCAGCCTTTCTTATGGTCCAATTTTCAAAGCCATACATTGCAACTGGGAAAACCATAGCCTTGACTATGCGCACTTTTGTTGGCAAGGTGATGTATCTGCTTTTTAGTATGCTGCTTAGATTTGCCATCACTTTCCTTCCCAGGAGCAAGTGTCTTTTAATTTCTTGGCTGTAGTTCCCATCTGCGGTGATCTTGGAGCCCAGGAAAATAAAATCTGTCACTACCTCGATTTCTTCCCCATCTATTTGCCAGGAATTGAGAGGGCCAGAAGCCATGATCTTAGTGTTCTCAATGTTGAGTTTTAAGCCAACTTTTGCACTCTCCTTCTTCACTTTCTGCCATTACTATAGAGTGGTATCATCTGCATATCTGAGGTTTTTGGTATTTCTCCTGGCAATCTTAATTCTAACTTTTGATTCATCTATACCTGCCTTTCTCATGATGTGCTCTGCATACAAGTTAAATAGGCAGGGTGACAGTATACAGCCTTGCTGGACTCCTTTTCCAATTTTGAACCAATCAGTGGTTCTGTGTCCAGTTCTCACTGTTGCTTCTTGACCCGCATACAGTTTTCTCAAGAGACAAATAAGATGGTCTGGTACTCCCATCTCTTTAAGGACTTGCCACAATTTGTTGTGATCCACACAATCAAAGGCTTTAGCATAGTCAATGAAGCAGAAATAGATGTTTTTCTGAAACTCCCTAGCTTTCTCCATGACCCAGCATATATATGTTAGCAATTTGATCTCTAGTTCCTCTGCCTCTTCAAAATCCTGCCTGTACTTCTGGTAGTTCTTGATCCACATATTGCTGGAGCCTAGGTTATAGGATTTTAAGCATAACTTTACTAGCATGTGAAATGAATGCAATGGTGTGATAGTTTGAACATTCTTTGGCATTGCCTTTCTTTGGCATTGGAATGTAAAATGCTCAGTGTGGTGACCTAGAGGTGGAGCTCTCACCTCACAGTCAGGAGGCTGTGAGTTCGATCTTAGGTAGAGTCTAATATTTGGAATCGACTCTCCTGCTTAAGCAGGGGGTTGGACTAGATGACCTCCAAGGTCCCTTCCAACTCTGTTATTCTATGTTAAATCTGTGTTAAACTGACCTTTTCCAATCCCATGGCCACTGTTGAGTTTTGAGTGTAGCCCTTTTACTGCATCATATTTTAAGATTTTGAGTAGCTTGGCTGGAATATTGTCACCTCCACTCAGATTTCCTAAGGCCCGTTTCACTTCACATTTTAGGATGTCTGGCTTGAGGTCAGTGACCACCCCATTGTGGTTATTAGGGATGTTAAAAACTCATTCTTCTATAGTTCTTCTGTATAATTTTGCCACCTCTTCTTAATCTCTTCTGCCTTTGTTAGGTCCCTGCCATTTTGGTTCTTTATCATGCCCATCTTTGCATGAAACATTCCCTTCATATCTCCATTTTTTTTTTGAAGAGAATTCTGACCCTCCCTATTCTATTGTTTTCTTCTATTTCTTTGCACTGTTCCTTTAAGAAGGCATTCTTATCTCTTCTAGCTATTCTCTGGAATTCTGCATTCAACTGGGTGTCTCTTTCTCTTTCTCCCTTGCCTTTCACGTCCCTTCTTTCCTCAGCTATTTGTAAAGCTTCCTCAGACAGCCATTTTGTTTTCTTGCATTTCTTTTTCTTTGGGATGGTTTTAGTTGCTACCTCTTGTACAATGTTGCGAACCTCCACCCATAGTTCTTCAGGCACTCTCTGTCTATCAGATCTAATTCCTTAAATTTATTTGTCACCTCTACTGTATATTCACCAGGGATATGATTTAGTTCATACCTGAATGGCCTAGTGCTTTTCCATACTTTCTTCAATTTTAAGCCTAAATGTTGAAACAAGAAGCTCATGATCCGAGTAACAGTCAGCTCCTGGGGTTGTTTTTACTAACTGTATAGAGCTTCTCCATCTTTGGCTGCTGAGCACATAGTAAATCGGATTTCTGTGTTGACCGTCTGGTGATATCCATGTATAGAGCTATCTCTTGGGTTGTTGGAAAAGAGTGTTTGCTATGACCATCTTGAAAAAATTATGTCGGCCTGTGCCTTGCTTCATTTTGTACTCCAAGGGCAAACTTGCCTGTATTCTGATTATCTTTTGGCTTCCTACTTTAGCATTCCAATTCCCCAGGATGATAAGGACATCAATTTTTTGTGTATTAATTCTATAAGGTGCTGTAGGGCTTCCCAGAACTGATCAATTTCGTCCTCTTCAGTACCAGTGGTTGGGACATAGACTTGGACTACTGTGATACAGAATGGTTTGCCTTGGATGTGAACTGAGATCATTCTGTCATTTTGGGGATTGTATCCCAGTATTGTTTTTCCTACTCTTTTATTGACTATGAAGTCTACTCCATTTCTTCTGAGGGATTCTTGCCCGCAGTAGTATACCTGATGGTCATCTGAATTAAATTCACCCATTCCTGTCCATTTTAGTTTGCTGATTCCTAAGATGTCAATGTTCAGTCTTGTCATCTCTTATTTGACCATTCATGGATCTTACATTCCAGGTTCCTATGGAGAATAGATCTTTACAGCATCGGGCTTTCTTTTCATCACCAGATGCATCCATAGTTGAGCATCCTTTCAACTTTGCCCGGTCGCTTCACTCTTTCTGGTGCCACTAGTACTAGCCCTCTGCTCTTCCCAAATAGCATATTGGACATCTTCCAGCATCATATCTTTTTGTCTTTTGGTCCATGGGGTTTTCTTTTTTTTCTTTTTTTAATAAAGTTTTATTGAATTTAAACAAAACAAGTAAAACATCTTATTTGAGTATAGCATAGTTCCAGGTTATCACATTTCCATTCAGACACAATTTCTTATGCATATTCATCTTATATATTCAACTTCACATCTTATTACTCTTTTTCCAACTTCTCACAATTTCTCCCTTTACTTCTCTTAATTTTTTTATAATTATCTCATTTTCTTCTTATTTAATTGTATTTCTTTTACCTAAATTTCTATATCTTTTTATTCATTATATTTATACTTTCGTCTGTGATGTTTACAATTTCATTATGTTCTCTTCCAATCTTCTTAAAAAGCAAAATTCCCTCTATGATTACCAATAGGAGTGCAACACCTTTAAGTCTTACTGTTACTGTTATTATTATGGAGACCCCAGTCTAGTTGAAAATTACAGACCAATCTCCTTATGCTGCGTCACCTGTAAAGTCATGGAATCAGTTATTAACCAATCCATTATCCTCCACTTAGCGACAAACAACCTACTCTCCAATAAACAATTTGGTTTCAGGAAAAAACTATCCTGTAATCTGCAACTCTTACACTGCAAGAACATATGGACTATACAACTCGATCAGGGCAAAGCAATAGATGCAATCTACACAGACTTCTGTAAAGCCTTTGATTCAGTGGCACATGGCAAACTACCCCTAAAACTAAAATCTTATGGTATCTCTGGACAACTGCATAACTGGATAGAAGCATTCCTGTCAAACAGACAGCAAATGGTCAAAATTGGGAGTGTCCTATCAAATTCTGTACCTGTCAATAGTGGTGCCCCCCAAGGCAGTGTTCTAGGATCAACTCTTTTCATACTCTACATAAATGACCTCTGTGATCATATTAAGAGCAATTGCATTCTTTTCACTGATGATGTAAAGCTGTTCAATACCACAGACAATACTGCTACCCTTCAATAAGATCTTGACTATGTATCAGAATGGTCAAACAAATGGCAACTTCAAATCTCAACAAATAAATGCTGTGTCTTACATATTGGCAAAAAAAAATATCAGAAAATAAAATACAAGCTGAATAGTCAAGATCTTGTTGATGATCCAAGCTCTGTAAAGGACCTTGGAATACTCATCTCTAATGATCTAAGTGCTAGAGCCCACTATCACTACATAGCCAAAAAGGCATAAAGAGTTGTTAACCTAATCCTACGTAGCTTTTTTCTCTGGTAATATCACACTACTAACTAGAGCATACAAAACATTTGCTAGACCAATACTTGAATACAGCTCATCAGTCTGGAACCCACATTACGTATCTGATATTAGCACAGTTGAGAAAATCCAGAAATATTTCACAAGAAGAGTTCTCCACTCCTCTACTCATTGTAGAATATCTTATGCCACCAGACTTGAAATTCTAGGCCTAGAAAACCTTGAATTACGCTGTCTTCAGTCTGATCTAAGAATGATATATAAAATCATACATTGCAATGTCCTACCTGTTAATGAATACTTCAGCTTCAACCATAACAACACAAGAGCACACAATAGATACAAACTCAAGGTTAACCGCACCAAACTTGATTGCAGGAAATACAACTTCAGCAACAGAGTGGTCAATGTCTGGAATACTCTACCTGACTCTGTAGTTTCTTCCCCAAACCCCAAAAACTTTAACCTTAGACTGTCTACTGTTGACCTCACCCCTTTCCTAAGAGGTCTGTAGGGGGCGTGCATAAGCGCACCAATGTGTCTACTGTCCGTGTCCTGTTGTTTCTTTTATCTTTCTTATATGTACCTATTTCATGTATTCATAACTATGTATATACTTATACCTATTATCTTGTAAGCAATTGACAAATCAAAATAAAATAAATAAATAAATAAATAAATGTATCCTCAGGAGTCTTTTCAAAGTTTCGCTGTTAATCCTCTTTATTTTTCCAGGTGGCACTCCATTTTTCCATTATTCCAAGTTCCACCCTTTTGCCTCCACTCTTCTCCTTTTTAGGGCTTTAAAATAACCAAAGGAAAAAATAATTATTCTCCTTTTGACACTTAAATTTCAGCTTAAAGTTGCCTATTAGTGTCAAGGTAAATTGCACAGATTTCTTTCCATATCATTTGTAATTGTCAATATAAAAGTTTTAAAAAGGGGTTTTAACCTCCTTTTCTTTCTCCTTCACTGCTTAAAACTCTTCTTTCAGAAGTATCCCTCTAGGTACTTTTAGATTCAGGGTACCTTGTTTCGATGTTCTCTGTTGTTTAGCCCAGTCTGTCCTGCTTTCCTCTTTGTTTTCCTCCTGAACAATCTTATCCAGTCGGGTTCTTCTTTGAGGTGGCCATTTCTGACCACCGCTACAACCGCCTTCAGGAAAGGGAGTTTAGACCAGCCAAGGAGGAGAGATGCAAATCCCCTCCACTCAGCTAGCAGTCTCCCCGCTCTTCACCACCTCTGCGGGGTGGCTTCAGCCCCGAATCCAAAAGGATCCAGGCACCCCAGTAGCAAGCACAGATCGAAACTGTGCACGATCGTGGATTTCGGTCTGTCGCTGAAGAAACCCAAACCAGAAGCGGTCCTGGGGTTTTCATGACAAAGATACTGGATCGGGTTGCCATTTCCTTCTCCAGTGGATCACATTTTGTCAGAATTCTCTGCTATGATGTCTTGGGTGGCCTTGCATGGCATAGCTCATAGCTTCATTGAGCTATGCAAGCCCCTTTGCCACGAAGAGGCAGTAATCCATGAAGGGGTTATCCATTAAGGGATTTATAGTGTGTCTACAGTAGAATAATTTAAGCTTTGCGTGATGGAGGAAAAACTCTGGGTTGATTTGTTCAATGATTCAGTTTTTAGTTTTTTTGGCTATTCGTGGAACTCTCAAGCGTGTTTTCTAACATCATAGTTCAAAAGCATCAACACTGTTTCTATCTTGTTTCTTCAAAGTCCAACTTTTGCTTCAGTTATCCTGACATCAAATGGAAATCAAACTGCACCAAGCAGGAGATCCTATAGGTTCTTGATGTGCTTTGCCAATAATGTTATTGTCTAAAAGATAGAAAAGAAAACTAGATGAACAGCTATCTCAGACAAATATATTAGTAAATATTAACAGGGAAGAAGTGCTGGAAGAAATAGAAGTGATAGGAATCATGGGAAAAGGATAATCATCTGATACAGGAATTCACCATATTGCAGGCAGAGAGAAGTGAATGTAGCCAGGTTAGTGTTTCAGATTTCAAGAGAAAACTAAAATGTAGGAAGGATTATATGGATGAAAATCCTGAAGGGAAAAACAGTTCAGGAGAGCTGGGAAATTATGAAAAATATGTTGATTAAGGCACTAGTAGAAACAATACAAAAGAAAAAATAAAATGGGAGATAGCTGAAGGGAGTAGTGTAGAATAAGGAGCTCTCTGATAAAATTAGAAACAAAAAAGACAAGTTTGAAAAAAAGAAAGGGAGCATATAGCAAAAACCAAATATTAGGGCATAGCCAGAATCTTCAAGAATGGGGCCAGGAAGTTTGAGGCACAGCATTAGTTGAGGCTTGTTACGAATGCCAAAAATAATAGGTTAGAGAAAATAGTGACAGGCAACTGGGAAAAAAAGCTGAACTGCTTAGTTTCTACCTGCCTTTTTGCAAAAGAAAAAAAAATGGTCTGACTATCATAAGATGCTTCATGGAAACATGCAGATCAAAATAGCTAAGAAATTAGTGAGAGAACACCCAGCTGCTTTGAATGAATCTAAAACTCCTGGAGTGGATGGATTATATCCTATGACATTAAATAAAATGGCAAATGTCTTCTCAGAGCCACTGACAGAAATCTTGGAGCAAAACAGAAATGCTAGTGGGGAAAAGTAGATTAATCAGCTTGACATCAATATCTGGGGAAATTTTAGGAAAAGCATTGAAGCAAGCAAGCTGTTTACAGAAAGTTAGCATGGGCCTGTATTTTCCTGTATTTAAATGACTAAATCAGTGGAGTAAGGGAATGGGGTGGATATAATATACTTAAACTGCAATATTAGATAAAATAGATTATACACTCCTTGAGAAACTGAAACAATGTCATTTTTTGAATATATGTTTTATTGGTAAAAATTTTCTTTTTAAAAACATGAAAAGTTCCATGTCTATCTGAACAGTGTGTTGTCTGGGCACAATTAATTTTAAGTACAGATACAACAACAACCAAAATCATACTAGTAATCTTAATAAACATATCGTTATTAATCACAATATAATATTACAATTAGTTTATCCATCAAGCAGAAATTTCAATACAAATTCTTATTATCTTTTTAAATTCTGTTTAGTTTCTAACCTCTGTTTCTGTTAGTTAACCATTGGTAAAATAAATCCCATGTTAAAATATATTCTGTTTCTTCTTTTTCTTTTATCTTAAGCGTCATTGAAACAATGTCAAATTGATGGTCCCACTACCAGATAGATTCACAGTTAAATGAATAAATGCATGGCCCTAAATGGATCTATGCCTATACAATGGAGAGTATACAATGGAGTAAATAGCAATAGCATGTAGACTTATATTCCACTTCACAGAGCTTTACAGCCCTCTCTAAGCGGTTTATAGAGTCAGCATATGGCCCCCAACAATTGGGGTCCTTTTACCAACCTCGGAAGGCTGAGTCAACCTTGAGCCTGGTGAGGTGAAGTCCATCTCTTACTGGAAGCCCTTGCTGTAGGTAATGTCTAGCATGGTCTAGCAATCCAATGTTCTCACAATGGCACCATCCTTTTGAGCCAGAGGTTTACTTCTAAAATCCTCCATTCCCACATTGATTGTTGATCTTTCATTGTGAATACAGAATGAAGAAAATAAACTGGCCATTCAGATCCTTTGCTTTTCTGCCTAATTGTTTATAGTCCTTTCAAACTGAAATAACTTGTATCCAGGGATGGGATTCAGATTTTTTAACAACCGGTTCTGTGGGCATGGCTTAGGTGGTGGGTGTGGCTTGGTGGTCATGTGACTGGGTGGACATGGCTTGGTGGTCATGTTATTGGCTGGGTGTGGCCAACGCAATATCACTCACGTCGAGGCACACATCTCCTGGCCTGGCCTCTCATGACTGTGGGGATGCTGCAACAGTCGTAAGTGTGAAAAATGGTCATAAGTCACTTTTTTCAGTGCCATTATAACTTTGAATGGTCACTCCACACAAGCAAAGTACCAGCAAAGGAGGGGGAAAATACTCCAGAGAAGTTCCAGAGACAGGAAGTCTAGTCCTGCCAAGAATGTAATAAGGTTTAACTGAGAGGCAGTTTCTGTAAGCAACACCAGAATGTTTCCTTCCTGCCTTCCTTACAGGATTAGGCCAGTAATTTCTTCTAACAACCAGTTCTCCGAACTGCTTAGAATGTTAACAACCGGTTCTAGCAAATAGGTGCGAACTGGTAGAATCCCACCCCTGCTTGTATCATTCATCCAAACATGAAAGAGTAGAAGGGGGTAATAATCAATGGATCATTTTAGTGAGCTTCTCAGATCTTTAGTCTTTGCACTTGAGAGGCAACTTACTTCCTTTAAGAAATTGTCTGGTCTACAAATTGAGGACTGTGCTCTTTGTAGTAAGTCACCAATTACCAATGCACACCATTTTGGGGGGAGGGGGTGAACTTTTGCTACTTTACTTATCACTGGAATTCTTGAAAAACTAATTTTTTATATGCCTGCATGTTTCCTTCTGGGGGACGATATAACATTGATTGCTTAGTTCCATTTTTTTTCCATTGATTGCTTAGTTCCATTTCTTCTTCTTCTTTGCATGTACTACCATCACTGTTGCCCTTCCTCTTTGTCTTCCTAGATGTACTCTGTTTGGATAGAGACTTCTGATTATGAATTCTTCATATTTATCACGTTGTCCATTGAATCTTAGTGTCTGCTATGGGAGCGTCTGGAGTTTTAGTAGCTTGATTGCCTCGAGATTCTTCACTTTTTCTTCAAGAAATCTTACCAGTTTACATTTATTGCAAGTATAATTTGAATCCTCTATTGAGATCTTTGAATTAGCAAAATAGTGTCATGGAATTACCGAGTTGGGATGCTGCATTTAAGCCATCCTAATTTCTACTTAATGCAGGAATCCAACATCTTGAATTGGAGTTTAACCCATTAAATAGCTTCAAAGTTAAATACTCCCTATCTCAAGAAAAAAAAAGCCCTTTCCCCCAGAATCCTAGTCATGCCAACATAGATGATATTGTCTCCACTGCTATGTTCTTAGGTCTCCAAAATTGACCAAACTTTATAAAAATCATTCTGAGAGTTTATAAGAGTATTCCTGTACACACTGAACAAAATAATTTTATTATCTATCTATTTATTTATTTATTTTTGTCAATTGCTTACAAGATTATTTATTTTTGTCAATTGCTTATACTTAGGTAGAAGTATAAACATAGTTATGAATACATGAAATGAATACATATAAGAAAAATAAAAAGAAGCAATAGGACAGGGACGGTAGGCATGTTGGTGCACTTATGCACACCCGCTACAGACCTCTTAGGAAAGGGGTGAGGTCAATAGCAGACAGTCTAAGGTTAAAGTTTTTGGGGTTTGGGGAAGAAACCACAGAGTCAGGTGGTGTATTCCAGATAATAAAATAATAATAATAATAATAATAATAATAATAATAATAATAATAATAATAATAATAATAAACAGAAAAAGATAATAAGAAAACAGGCCTTACCATTCTGCTACAATCAGATTTTTCTTCTTAAAAAACGAAATTATGAATTGCTGTAATTAAATATTTAAATATCTGATTATGTTGCTTGAACTTTGGATTGTTCTATAAATATGTTCCATACATCATGAAAAATGACAAGAAGGTTATCAATTGAGGATGGAAATCACTTGGAAACTGCATAAAATGTTATGAATAAGGCAGGCTCAGGAGAATAAAGGTAACTTGTTCTGGGATGTGGGCTTCTAAAAGGAGACATCTATGAACAGGTTCACACACCATTATTACTTACTGAAAAAACAAATAATGCCTCCCCCCCCCGAAAATCTATTGAAAGTCATTACATGCCAAGCATTTCAGTGGTAGTGATGCTCGTGTTCAGCAAATACAAAACACACTGCAGTAGTAAGTTCTGCTTATTTGGTATTGCTTAGCTGTTACTTGTTTTAGTATGGTTTGCAGAGGAGATTATCTTGTTAGGTTATATCTTTGGGTCATGTTATCACATAATCTGAATTTGGATAAATATCTAACAACCAGAAACGATTCATCAGGTCATCTTGTACTTCCCGACTGGAAACCTATTTTTTCTACTCCATGCTTGATTGCTTTGTTCAGTTCAGTTTAAATAGCTTAACTAATGAAGCTTCCAATTGTAATAGTTTGTACTCCAATAGTTACTGATTGTTGATTCATAACATTTTATTGTAACCTTCCATAGAATCAAGCATGAACTAGAAGTATCAACTACGGTTCTTAGGAGTACTCTTTAGATATAACCTAGACCAGACCTATCTCCTATAGAATTGAGGTTTTTTATAACTTTTAGACTATTTCCTGCATCCAAATGCTCAAGGTCTTACTGACTTATTAATTTATTTTTATTTATAGTTTGCCTTTATTTTTATAAATAATCAGTTGGTGAACACACATAATATTTCTTTTTCTTATTTTCCCCACAACAACAATCCTATGTGAGACAGTGACTAGCCCAAAGTCACCCAGTCAGCTTTCGTGTCTAAGGCAGGACTAGACTAGACTAGACTAGTGCCTTAACTGTTACACCAAAATGAAATTCTCTAGACTGTATCCAGTGATGTTATACAATATGTGGGTACCCTGAATTTATTATATAAAAGGGATATCATGTCACTTACTTTTTATGCTATTTGTTTTTCAAGAAACAGTGCATTAAATAAAGTTACCCAGAAACAATCTTGGTTTTATTCTTTGATTATATGATTAATCAAATGGAGTTGCATTGATTGCCAGTTTGCTTCCAGGTTTAAATGAGGGTGTTGGTTATAACAATTAACTTGATGTACAATTTCTCTCCGATGCAAAGATTTTGTATGTGGATATTGAGATTTTCTGAGTTTTTCTTAAGGACATGACACAGCTTGAAATCAAACCCCAATCTTTAATCAGATGAAACACACATTGACATCTTTTTGGTATTCTTTGCTATTTGAATTATTCAAAATAATATATCTTATTTCTCAACCTTTTCTAAAACTAGACTGAGCAGACAACTTCCTTTCTACATAGTCTTCTAATCTGCATTGGATGATTCTAAGTATTAGTTTGTTAAAATATGGAATCAAGAATATTGTATAATTCTAGTTTCTTTAACTTGTTCTTCTTCTAATTTAATTTCTAATAAATATCCATACAATTTTTTAATCACCTTTTCATCAATACCTGTCAAAATCTTATCTAAATCAGTTAATTTATCATAGAAACCTTCCATTTTAGAATCTTTATCATACCTTGAATGTATTTGCGCATATGAAAACCAATTCATCTTTACATCTTGTTCCTCTAGTTTTTGTATAGATTTGAGTTCACCCTTTTCATTCAATATTTCACCATATCTAACTGTTTGTTCCTTTTTGTATATTATAGGATAAGAAAATGCTTCAATAGTCGATAGCCAGATTGGAATTTTCAAATAACATTGTCTTTTAGTCTTCTCCCAGTTTAACCACAGAGACTCCCGTATATGATGTCTTCTAAAATACCCCTGTGTTTTAGTTCCTTTATACCATAAAAAAGCATGCCATCCCAACAACAAATCATGTCCTTCTAATGTCATCAATCTAGTATTTCTTAGTGTTATCCATTCCTTAACCCACATTAGATTTGTAGCTTGATAATACAACTCCCAATTAGGCAAACCAAATGCTCCTCTAATTCTAGCATCTTGCAAAAGTTTTAACTTTATTCTTGCTTTCTTACCTTGCCATATATATTTCAACACAATTTTATTTAAATCTTCAAAGTAATCTTTTCCAAGCCTAATTGGAATTGTTTGAAACAAATATAAAATTCTGGGTAATATATTCATCTTGATTGTTGAAATTCTCCCTATTAGTGATAGTTGTAAATTTTCCCATTTTGCCAGATCTAGCGCTATCTGATGTTTAAGTTTGATATAATTATTCTCTTTTAGTGTGCTATATCTTGCTGTCAAATATATACCCAAGTACTTGATCTTATTCGTGACCTGAATTTTCAATAGGTCTGCCAGTTCGTCCTTTTGTCTTAATAGCATATTCTTTGTCAAAATCTTTGTCTTATCTTTATTTATTTTCAAACCTTTCCATATGTCTCTATCTTTTCTATCAATTTTGGTGTCTTCTAAGATGAAAACCAGATCATCTGCAAATGCTTGCAACTTAAATTCTTCCTTTTTGATTTTCATCCCTTTTATATTCTTTTCATCTCTAATATTTCTGTTTAGCACTTCCAAAGTTAACACAAACAACAAAGGTGATAGTGGGCACCCTTGTCTTGTTCCTTTTCTTATATTGATAGTCTGTCAGTTCTCCCTCTATCATTACCTTTGCCGTTTGCTTATAGTATATAGCTTCTATTGCTTGAATAAATTTTCTAGTAAAGCCCATCTGTTCAAATGCCTTCTGTGCATCTAGAAATATCAGAGCCATTTGTTTTTCAGGATGTGCCTTGTAGTATTCCAAGGTATCCAAAATTACTCTCATATTATCTTTAATTTGTCTCTTTGGCAGAAATCCATTTTGATCAGGATGAATAAAATTATTTAGATATTTTTTTAAGTCTTTCTGCCAATATTGAAGAAAAGATTTTATAATCTGCATTTAGCAGAGAAATAGGTCTATAGTTCTTAATTTGTAATGGATCAGCCTCCTCTTTTGGAATAAGTGTAATATAGGCTTCTGACCATGATTTAGGTATCTTCTTCTTTAACATAACTTCATTCATAACTTCTAGCAATGGAAGATTCAATGATTCTTGTAATGTTTTTTAAAATTCTGCCGGAAGTCCATCTGGGCCTGGTGCCTTTCCATTATTTTGCTTCTTGAGTGCTTCAGTTAACTCCATCATTGTTATATTGCTTTCTAACATTGTTTCAATCTCTTTAGGTATCTGGGGTAGATTAGCATTCTGTAGGTACTGTTTGACTCCTCATCAATATTCTCTTGTGTGTATAGTTTCCCACAGAAGTCTCGAATGATTTCCTTCTTCTCTTTACTACCGTAGCAAACTTGGCATTGGTCATCTGTTAATTGCAATATTTTCCTTGATTCTTTCTCCTTTCTCAATTTGTATGCTAACCATCTACCTGGTTTGTTTGCGTCTTCAAAGTAGTTCTGTTTAGCACCTCTAATTTTCTGTGCTAATTCTTCTTTTTCTATTTGACCCATTTTATGTTTAACTATATCCATTTTTAGCCTGATGTCCTTTTTCTGTGGCATTTTCTGTAGCTCTTTTTCAAGTCTTTTATATTCATCCTCTGGGGCCTTAGAGGCTAATCTTTTCATAGTATTCCTTTTTCTTGTATAGACTATTATCAAGCCTCTAACATATGCCTTCATTGTATCCCATACATTCTGAATTGATGTATCTTCTTTTTTATTTTCTCTAAAGAAAAAAGCCAATTCTTTTTCCATCCACTGTGTGAAGTCTTTTTCCTTTAAAATAGTATTATTTAATGTCCATCTAGATCTTCTTCTTTGTCCTTTCCATTTAATTGTCATTGGATTGTGATCTGCCCAAGTACTTTTTTCAATATTTATTTCTTGAATATTAGTTATTAATTCTGTTGACATCCATATCATATCTATTCTGGACCATGATAAATGTCTATTTGAGTAGAAGGTGTATTGTTTAGTTTTAGCATTTCTTTCTCTCCATGTATCTTTTAAGTTTATTTCATCTACCATTTTAAAAAAATATGCCATACAGTCTAGCTATATTTTTCTCCTTACTGTTTCCTACTTTGGCATTCTAGCACATCTTGATTTTAATTTCAAAATGGACTTGACCATGAAAGATGTCAATTTCTTCTTGTGCTGTATTAATTTTAACCCTAACCTTAAAGATTGTCCACAAAGTCGAAATAATATCATTTGGTTTTTTGATATTATTTTATTGCATTCTACTGTTTTTACTCTATCCTTTCTGACCAAAAGCAAACTGGCTCCTTTTCTTGTTTGAGGTTTAAGATGGTATAAAGCTTGTTTTCAATTTTCAGTGTATAGAGCTTTCCCATGTTTATTCTTCTTACGTTCCTTACATTCTAAATCTGTCTTGCAGATTTTTAGATTTTCTTTTCCTGAAAGGCAACATTAGCAACTAGACATTCTGAAGGCTTCAATCTACCCATATCATAAATACCATTGAAGGATTTTCAGCTTTCCCTCACAAGCATGTTGAGTACCATATGACTCCCTAAAGAGCACATCATGATGTACTATAAGTTCAATCACTTTGTATTATCTATTGATGTAGTTTTAGGAATTTTTTCCAGTCAGAACAGATGCTATTAAATCCTTCTGATTTTTGCTACCAGAAGCCAACACAGCTATAATTGGAAAAAGTAAATTCCATAGAAACATCAGAACAAACTTCCAAAAAGACAGCATATATGCATGCAAGCAACAATAATAAATAAATAAATGTTATATACAAGTCAGTAGAATAGTCATCAGTACCACAAGCATTAATGTTTTCATAGATTTAATAGATGATATGTAATGATAAAGATACAGCTAAATAAACAATTTGGTTCAGAGGAATGATATAATTTAAAAATGATTAATTTCTTGCTCAATAGTCTTGAATCAAGCATAAAAATGCAAACAAGCTGCTTATTTATTCGGTCACTCTGTGTACTTTGCGCTGTGTATTTTTAGTATTAAAATGATTCCTCTTTATTATTGCTGTTTCAAACAAAGCTTGGTAATTTACCAAGTGTTTCCCCTTGTTCCAATATATTTGCTTTATACAGTTGTAATATCCTGAACCAACTAAATGAAAAAATAAGCTCCAATTTAATAGGCACAAAAGTTTTATTTAATTCTAGAGCAGATAATCTTTCTTTCATATTCAAAAAATTCTTTATTTTCCATTTTTTTAATTTTTATTTAGGGTGGAGGATAAGTTTGTTAAATGTACTTAGAGCCAAGGACCAAAGAAGGGAGGAAAGGACCAACAAGTGAAGAGCCAAGTGTTGTGGTAATGAAGGGACTAGGTAAGGAGAGGCCTAGGTTCTCGTGGACTCTTGGCCCCAGAAGCTCCAATGAGTGACTTTGAGGCAGACTCTCTCTCTCTCTCAACCTTACATCAGAGTTGTTGTGGAGACAACAGGAAGAGCAGGTATGAGTCCTTCAGCAATTATCATCAACAAGAGCAACTGAAGTTTGTGAAATGAAATGTATTTTGAGCTCACTGAATGAGCAAGCAGAAGTTTGGGGAAAGTATGGAAGGGAAAGTCAAGGGGGAGGTACTTTTCAATCCCTTTATTTTCTTTGTTTTTTTTTTCTTTCTCTCTTTCTCTCCCTCCCTTTCTCTCTCTCCCTTTCATCTTCTTTCAATTTGGGCTAGTCCAATCCCAGACTTCTGAACTTCAGAACTGTGGATTTTGAGGTAGATTGGATCTAGTGGCTTAAAACCCTGAGGGGGAAAGAAGTTCAGGGAAGGTGAGAAATTTGCTAAATGAATTACTGGTGGTATAATCATAAATAATTCCTACAAGGAGGAAAACGAAGAGTCTGAAGTCTGGTATGGATACACGCAGAGCTCTCTAAAATGCTAAAAAGAAAAAGAAACATGTAAGAAGGAAAACATGCCAAAAGAATAATACATTATATCCTGATTCTGCAGGAACTCAAAGTGGGCGACATACTAGATACCTGTAGTCATAGCCCTCATCTCCCCTTCTATATGCATGAACAATTGGGAAGAATTTTGCTTTACAGTTGCTTCCACCATTTTGGTTCTCTTTGCCATCCTCCATCGTGGATGCCCTTGTTCCGCTGATAGATTAGGAATAAAAGGAAAGTCAATGAGGGTAATCCTTTGCAAAGAGAAAGCGTTAATCACAGAACTTAGGAGATAGGAAGGACCATAAGGGATTTATAGTCTGTCTCTATGCAGTGTTCAGGAAGGACAGTTAAACAATGCTTGAGAAGTTGTTGTCCAGCCCCTTCTTAAAACCTTCACTGACGAAAAACCCACAATCTCTTAGATAGACTGTTCCATTATCTAATTGGCTAAATTAGGCTTCCAAAACATACCTGGGTATTTGTACTCTCATATCACAAGCAATTCATAGTTTTTGAGATTTTTGAGATTTCAGTTATCCACTTTAATAAATCTTAATCTACTTCTGTTTGGTAGCTTGCAGCAAGCGCCTAGCTAGAAATTCTCCCCGTTAACTTGCCCCTTTATCTTGATGCCTTGATGCCTTCAACCCATCAGTCCAGTGGACCTCTATAATTTCCTTTGTGATATGCAATACCACATAACCTCTTTAGTTGTCTGTTCTTCTGAAGCAAGATGTAGCCACCAAACCCAATGCTAGATCTGAACGATGCAAGGGAGCTTCTATGTACTTTTCAACAAGGAGTCACTTACACTCACAATCTTATTTTTCTCTTGGAAATTGATTGTGGATCATTTTCGTTTAGATTGGTTACAGAGTTTCTACTTGGAGGACAACATTCTCTTGTTTACTTACTTGTATTTCTGTAATCTTCCTTAAAGCCTGAAGATTTATAACTAACCACTGATATGTATGGATGATCTGCTTTGCTGTAAAGTTTTGCTTTTGATGACATGTTTCTAACTCTTTTACAGAATACCGAACAACAACTCTTATGCTTTGAATAAGTTGTATATGCTAAATTGTTCTCCCGCTTGCTGCGAATTATAAATTCCATATTATTATTCAAGAAGTTTTTGTTTTGATGGATAAGCTTTAATCATGATATTTTGGTCTTCAGTTCAACAATCCTTGTTTTCAAAATTACCAAAACTAAAGGCAGGAAGTTAGAACTTCTGCAATCCTATTTTGTATCTCTTTTCTCAGAAGAAAAATCCAGCTCTGTTATAATGCCACCGGAGGAGCAAGAAATTATAGACTAGAATAGACAGCAAAAGGGTATGTATGTATGTATGTATGTATGTATGTATGTATTTAGCTGCCCATCTTACTACAGGGTAACTCTGGGTGGCTCCACAGACTTCTCTGGAGAGAGAACTTTGCTAGATGGGTTAAATATCAGGAACTACCAGAAATGACTGCAGAACCACTTTCAGTTCTGGGAGATTGGTGTCCAGAAGGCTAGAGAGAAGAAATGTCCCAGAAGGTCCCAGAAGGCTAGAGTCCCAGAAGGCTAGAGAGAAGAAATCTCCTCTCCATTTTCAAAAAGAGGACGTAAGAGGTCTTGGGAAACTTCACATGCTTCAGTTTGATGTCCATACTGGGCAAGGTTGTTAGATTATAAAATATGTTTGTGAGCAGGTAGATAAGCATACTACAATTAAAGGAGCAAGCGTGAGTTTGTCACAAAGAAATTGTGCCATCCTACATTGGGTGAAAGGAGGGCTTTTTTTCTCCTCACTATCTGCTACTTGATCACCCCCAGGCCAGGCATCTTTTTTTATGGTAGGCTAGTTTAAAGTGCATCTGGTAAAATGCAGCTTTTAACTTGAATGGATTTGTTTGCCAAGGAATGAATATTTTTTTTCGAACATTGTCTTCTTAATGGAAAATAGGTAACAAAAGTGTTAAATTTTCTGGAGTGAAATCGGCTACTTTGCTAGAGAAGTTTTGTAAAATACTGAATATGTGATTGACATGAGATCCTAAATTTTTAAGAAAAGCTCAAGTCTCTGGAATGCTGAATGTGAGGACTAGATGTAGTGATTCATACTTCTGCCACCCATAAAAAAATTGTTTCTTCCTAAATAATGCAATTTTTGCTCCTAATGTCTTTTCTTCAGATATTTTCAAAGGAGACTATAAAATCATTACAATAAATTAACATTCAATATATTAATTTAGAGGAGCCCATTTGATTATGACTTCAGATGTGGCAATTTCCCATTACATTGTTTCCCTGATTAAAACATCCATCCCATAGTTAATTGCCTCTCCAGAAAATATTCAAATAGCCACATTAAATTTGCAAGTTTTCCTATGTGGGACAAAGGATGTATATGATTACATTAGGCACATTATATAGGAAGAAACTCTCCCCTACTACTTTGGTATCAATTAGATATCTGAAGTAATTATTATTCCGAACACAAGTGGCTATGCTGTGTCTATCTGTGATGCCTAGTTGGTTTTAATTTGCTGGACTCAGGAACAAGTTGACCTCCATCAGAGAAAAAGAACCACATCCACTGGAACAAGATATGATTACAAGTTGTGCATTCTATTAATTGTATTTTGATTACTAATAGGCATACCCAAGGACTCATTTACTGAGATTAATTTGAAGAAATAATCAACTTCCAAATTCAAAACTGAATTTTATCTTCTGCAAATTTGAAATACCAGAACTGATTTTTGAAAATAAAACAAATTAATGAAGTATTGCATTTTAAACTCTAAATGTGATTTCAATGTTACAAAAGGGATTGTATTGGGGAAACAATGACATTGATTTATTTAGGAAATAACTTTGGTAGGACATTTAGGATTTGGACTTGTTTAATACTTATCCTGTTTTAGTTTAATTTTCATTCAATTCTTATATCAGAGTATATTCATTAACTAGCAGAGACATGTTTAACAAAGTAAGCATGGCAACAGACCAGCCAATGGGAGCAGACAACCTGGGTGTGGTTTGGCTCTGTATGCTTTGCTGAGAATTGAAAATGAAACTAGACTTACTTGCTTGCTGAAACTGATATCTGCTCTGAGCTGCTGCTGCTTGTGTTTTTGCTTATATTACATTGAAAGAAGCTACAAATGGTATTGTAAACTTTACTTCAAATGTTAAGTTTATAAAGAAGTTAATGATCCTGCTGAATCAATCATCTGTGTGTTTTCTGGACATGAATTTTTGCTGCAAAATCTAACATGTTGACATGATTTGGGAAACAGAAATCTGGTTTAAATATGTTAGCATGCTGTTCAGTTATTTGCTGAAAACTTGGAATCATGATACAATTATACAATTTATTGATACAATTCATGAAAAACTTTGCCAACCATAGAATGTAGCTACAAGATTGCTTTGGATTTTTTTGCGGAAAAATATTCTACTCTAGATGTAAATTCCTTTGTAGCAACCTGTGCCTTTGAACTGGTTCCTTATTGTCACAGTGTAAGGATCTGCCCAATGGGAATCTCTGGGATCAAAGAGAGTCAATTTGTTTTTGAAAACTGTGTTGCACGTATATACTTACATACATATACACATACACACACACACACACATATATACACACACATATATAATGTGTGTATTAATGCACATGCATGGCTTTGAATGTTTTAATTCCTTTCTGTTTGTTTTTCTGTTTGTGTTTTTTTTTATCATTTTCTTTTTCATTTTTTTATTTTGTTGTCCTACTTTTCTTTCTTTCAGTGCTATAATAATGAAAATAACATAAAACCTTCACTGGAAACACAAATAATCAATTTACAGACAAACTATTTACTAAATATAGTACAATCTTTGGTTAACAACTTCTATTTAAGGATAGTTTGTTTATTAGTGCTTGCCAGTCATAAGTGGGAATTAATTCAAGAAATCGTGGAGCTTTTTAGCCTATTGTTGGCGTGCGTACAATAGAGTTCCCTTGCATACCCTTTGAAGGAGTTGGGCCTACAGATCAGGGGGACGAAAGGAGCAAATCATGGGTAGGTGAAAGCCAGGAGTGGCATCTGCCTCTGCTTCCCTCTCTTTCATCCCATTCCAGATTTTCACAGACCAAGCATGGCATCTCAGGAAAGGGTTAAAAATGCTTTCTCATAGCTGCCTCCCTAGCCAGCCTTGTGTATTTAAAGTGAATAAAGGTTTAATTACAAAATGATGACAGTGTCATATGGTTTTGGTGATGGTGCGTAGCATCGGCTGCATGCAGAAGAGGAAAGACTGCGAGTAGCAGTGGAAAAGCTTAAAATGCCAAAGACAGTAAAACATCTGTAATGTGCAATTCACTAGTGTTCACTGATTGCTCATGGATTAAAGATTAAAAACTATTCTCTGGCAGATGGGTGCAAGAGAGGAGATTCTTATGAGCACATTTTGCATCTGCATTTCATTCTGCTCTCGTTGTAGGGATTGTGGATGATGGGGAAATAAATTCCAGGGTATGGATGGGCAGACAGGCAGGGAAAAGAAAGCACGGACAAGACTTGGCAAGCTCTTACGCCAGGCAGAGCAATCAGAAAATGGAGGAAAGTCAATATATATATATGGAGAACTCTGGGAGACCCATTCTCTTCTGCAGCTGTCCTACTAGACTTGCTTGGACCCTCCCTTTGATCAGAAGTGGAAGAGGATGACACAGTTCTACTTTTAAGTTGTGCCGAAGCAAGAACTTCCACAGGCACTATTTTCCCCACCTCTGCATATCAAACTTCATTTGCCAAAATGCCTACTTACCGGCTGGTAAATATACAAGAAAAGATAATTTATGAAAAGACAATTCATTTCAGACAAATATGTCTTAAGAAATCTGATTTTTGCAAATTGTATGAACTGACTTCCTGTATCTCTGCCAAACTAATGAGCAGGTTGGAATATCTGTAATTTTATTGTGATGCAGTTACAACTGAAGAAATTGATCAAATGTATTTCAGCATTCACAATTTAAGAGGAATCCTGTTAAAAATGCATACTTAAAAGTAATGTACATATGACGTATTTGAATGTAAAGTGTGCAGGCGTCAATGTAGAAAAATGGGGGAGTAGATTTATAGTAGACTACATGCAAAAATAACGTGGACTAGAAAAGTGTCTTGCTTGGCATCTTAATTATTACCATATTTATTTTAGCATGATGAATCCATTGCAAAGGTTCAGTTTTCATCAGACTCTCTAAGGAAATGAAATTCCTAGGATAGATAGTGAAATGCATGGCATTTTACTGATTTTTCATAATGAACTATTTATATCTTATCTGTTGTTTGGTAATTGTTCATATTTCTTAGCTTGTTTTTTAAATGCTAGATAAATCGAGATTTGTTAGCTAATTCACAAAATGAAGAAAAGCACATAAGTCAAGTGCTCAAACTGGTGGCTCTATTGAATAGATGGATCACAATTCTAAGAAGAAGAAAAACTCCTGCAACACATTAATTTCTATAAACGTATATATTTGTTGATGCTAATCAATAATCAGCTAATGTTGAAAAGATTTCTCCAAGATAGAACAGTGAAACTGCTTTCAGTAATTCTTGTTCTCTATTGTGCAGTGTATCATGTGCAAAATATTTTTTTTAGCAATACATCCCTTTATCTATCAAGCAGGAAATGGAGAATGAACAAACGTGATCAGCTCTGTAAGTTAGAAGAGCAGATAGCGTTTATGGGTAGGAGAAGCCTTTGCATCCTTCAGATGGTGTGCCAGTTATACTTATTCATGGACCAGGATGCCTTGCTCACAGTAACTCATGTCCTTGTAAACTCTTAATTAGATTACCAGTAGTCCTTGACTTATAATCACAATTGATCCCAAAATTTCTATTGCTAAGCAACACAGCAGGTAAATGAATTTTGCCCCATTTTACAACTTTCCTTATCACAGTTGTTAAGTGAATCATTGTTGTTAAGTTAGTAACACAATTATTAACTGAATCTGGCTTCCCCGTTGACTTTACTTGTTACATGAGCATGGGACATTGCAGCTATCATAAATGCGTGCTACTTGTCAAGAATCTGAATTCTGATCACATAACCAAGGGGATGCTTGAGGGGGTCCTAAGTGTGAAAAATGGTCAGGCCACTTTTTTCAGTGCCACTGTAACTGAACAATCATTCATGGTTGTAGGTTGAGGAGTACCAGCACTGCACCATGCATGGATCTGCCCCTGAAGAGCATTCAGAAATGCTCTTCAGTTGGTGCAGAATGTGGATGTGCAAGTAATAAATGGTGCTAGATAAGATATACAGTACATGTAATACCACTTATGTGTGGGTTGCATTGGTTACCAGTTTGTTTTGGGGTGCAAGTCAAAGTGCTGGTTGTCACCTTTAAAGCCCTACATGACTTGGGTTATCTAAAGGACAACCTTTTTCCAAGTCTCTATCCACCCAACTAGATCTAACAGACTTTTAAAATCTGACTTTTAAATTGTTTTAAAAAATATATTTTATTGTTCTTTTATATTTTAAAAAATATTGATCATAACAGCACTGTAGCATCATTATTATACATATCCATCTCTTGTGAATATTTACTTTAATATACAATACTATACGGTTATATACATTTATCTATAGTTTTCTTATATTAACTATCTTTATTTCCTAATTTTCAGCCAATTATACCACATATCCCAAATTTCATGATATCCCGACTCTTCTTTATCTTTTAATTTTAAAGTCAATCTATCCATTTCAGCACAGTCCAAAATTTTTTGAATTACCGATTCATCAGAAGGAATTTTGTTATGCTTCCAACATTACCATATGTTATTCTTGCCGCAGTTAGACTTTTAAAATGTTTTAATTGTAATACAGTTTTGAATTGTAAGCCTCTTAGAATCATTGACTGAGATGGGCAGCTACAGGAAATGAATGAATGAATGAATGAATCAATCAATCAATCAATCAATCAATCAATCAATCTTACTCTTTGTGCTGCACCTCACCCAAGCCACCTTCTCCATAGTTGTGCTGCTGCTGTCAGTCAGGAGAGGTATATTGGAACCAGAATCCCAATCACCTATACAGATTAATCGAGTTCGAAGGGATTTTATTAGAGAGATTCTCAATTATTAGACAGCTCCTCAAGCCTCTCTAGACTTCATATATCTTAACCAAATTATGTCCCTGCCGCACACTTGAGTGACACACAAGGAGATAAATCCTCTACTTCTTTTACAATTTGACTATCCATATGGTTAGTAGCAGTGGATTCCTTGACACAATTCTTCAAGGCCACATGTTTATCGTATAAGTAGTTAAAATTGCAAAAGAAGGGTTTTTTGACAAATTCTTAATAAGACAGTTATAGAAATCAATAGGAAAAATTATTAGAGTCACTTTGGCTGTTTTGTCAAAAATGCACAACTCTGCAGTTCAGTGCTAAACTATTATGAACTTTAAAATCTTTGGTGTTTTTTTTTTTTCAGAGAAAATAATTTTTTTAGCATCGGTTCTAAAATTCATGTTTGTGATTTGGTCCAAATATTAATGTTTGTAAGAAAAATGAAAAACCCACAAATGGTAAATATGGTGCAAAGTTACACATTTTCTGACAGTCTTAGAATTTCCCACAGATTCCCCATAATTTTTTCATTTTGATCTATTTGGGAAATTAGTGCCAAAGAAAAGAATAGGGAAAAAGAGAATAAAAATGATCATTTATGTGACTGCTTGTATGTCTGTAGGGAAGATACTCCTGAGTAATCTCCCCAGTACTTCACATTTCCCTCCCTTGCATTTTTCATCTCAAAGACTACTGTTTTGAATATTCCAGACATCTTTTTATGTTTTTATAGACCTATAGCTGTTGAAGATTAAGATTTTTTTCTTTGTGGCTTTAAATGTTACTCAACTATATTGGAAGATATGGTGGAGTAAATCATGAAGCCGACGTTTGTATCTTAATTTTTATGTTGGATTCAAAATTAAATACACCTACTTGATAAGAACAAGCAAAAGAGAACAAGGTAACATGCACAAATATCTTAAAAGCAATTCTTCACTGATGATCTGCTGGCTCTGAAAGGAACAGTAAGTGATCTGGGTGCTTTTCTATGTGCAAATACATTTCATGTGCTAGATTCTCTGTCTCTTCCCCCAACCCCCAGCAATAATTTGATTCTCTCTTCTCTGAGACTCAGAACAAGTGTGGCCTTTGCTTAGATGACTTGCATTCTTTGGATCGGAGTGGAGGAGGATAACTGCAGAGACGATTCCAGGGGCTGGTTTGGAATCTGTGACTGATTAGTACTCAGGTAAAAAATCTTCTCCCAGTCAACCTCATTGCTAATAAATTAAATCCAACTAATTCTTCCTAAACTATAAAAGGGGAGAAAAGAAGTAAAGGGGGAGAGAAGAGAAGCAGGGAAGTGAATACTTTTCATGCCCCTCTGCAAATGGCAATATGTCAATTTTTGATGCATGAGGTAAGGCAGGAAAGGAAGATCAGCTACATGTCAACACTTGCTACTTCACCAAGCTATCAGAGTGCAGATACTGGGACATTCAGCTAGTAGGAAGGTCTAAAAGTAAAAAGGTTTCACAAGTTTCAGACACAATCATTTGCTGCCAGAATGGAGATAGTAGAATCAGCCCAGAGGCTGAGACAAGGATAGCCCATTTTATGCCAAGGACTGATGGATAGCATGTAAATTTGGCAGTAATGAAATACTCTAATGGGGCATGAGATGGAGTAGAACTAAATGAAAGAACTTTTTCACCAACCAAGATCTCTAAACCATCCTATTGCTGCAACTAGAACAATTGAAGATGGGTTTTTATCACAAAGATCACTCTAATTTGAGAACAAACCTGTGGCTCACTGAATTGAAACTCCATCCTATCAAATCGTATTTATATGAACAGTGAAAGTTCTCCATTCTGATCTCTACATTGTGGCCCTTCACACTAAAAAGAGGGACTCAGGAAAACAGCTCAACCTCCTGTAGCTCAGTAATAAAACAGTAGGAGATAGATTTTTTTGCTTTTTCCTGGATCAAGAAAATCTGTCACAAACTATTCCGTTCTGCCTTGTATCAAATCTGATGCACAATCCTAGTCAAGAATAGACATTGTCTCCTCCTAATATTAATCCTAAACCTATATTTTGTAATTTCAGTTGTTACTGTTTTTGATTTAAAGAAGATACCTATGGTAAACACCTGGTATTTTTTTAAACAGTACATATTTGTAAGTCTTTGAATGCTCCTCCCATTTTTCACTTTGCTAAATATATCTGGTAGTTCTATGAAGTGATGTAAACCTCAGAGGAAAACAAGACAAGTAGA
Source organism: Pseudonaja textilis (assembly GCF_049901715.1). Taxonomy (NCBI): domain Eukaryota; kingdom Metazoa; phylum Chordata; class Lepidosauria; order Squamata; family Elapidae; genus Pseudonaja; species Pseudonaja textilis. The sequence continues at coordinate 2,798,657 of NC_141993.1, read as the reverse complement.
AATAATGTTTGCAGGCATCAATCATTTTTATAACTTCAGCTAATCAGACTCCATCATTTTATGTCTGCTACGAGTTCTCTCTCTCCCTCTTCTCTCATTCTGTTGCTCTCAATGAGAGCTTCTCATGTGTGTAAACCATTAAAAGAAAAATGGATAATAAAACTACAGATGGACAGCCTAATCCTGAACAGGCCTGAATGATTTCAGATTTGGCTGACTGTGTTTAGGTAAGTCTAATTGTTCAGGATCAGATTGGTAGCTAAGAAGAAATAATGTCAGTTTTCAGGATCCATTGGTCACAGAACTGTGTTGCCCCTTTATTTAAAATTCTACTTTGTGATGTGTGCTTAGTGGTGAATCTAAGGTGGTTTCATTGAGCATCAAATAAAAATTAGGAATATTATTTATTTAATTGATTGATTACAAAATATATGGCAGTCCATCATGTACAATATAACCCTGGGTAGCTAACAACAGTAACATAGAAAAATAAAGCAAGAATCCAAGAGAATGAAAACATCATGCGCAACCAAGGTACCATACCATTTCCATGCTAAGAGCACATGTGGTGGGCTCAACAATCTTCTGGCTTAGTGCCTGGGGGAAGAGCAATTCATGGCCTACTGGAAGGCCAAGACAGCAAAGGCCCTTTGGATCTCAGGGGAAGGCTGTTCCATGCAGCATGTACTACTACCAAAAAGTCTACTTCCTAGCTCCCCCAGATGACCTTGTTTAATGGTATCTATCTGGAGCATGTCCAGCCTACCCAATCTGATGGGATGGGCAGATGCCACAAGGAAAGGCAGTAGATAAAATAACCTGGCCCTATGCTCTATAGGGCTTTAAAGGTGATAATCAGCAGCTTGAATTGCACATGAAATTAAGAGCCGGTGCTTCTCATGCAACAGTATGTAACGGGGTGCCTAGTATTGTCTGTAGCATTCTTTTTCCTTTTCCTTTTTAAATTACTTTTTGGTATTTTAATTTTTGTTAAACTGGGTTTGCTTATATTTTCCCTTTTATTAATACACATACACACAACACCCCTCCCAAATATTTTTATGCTTGTAATACTGATATTCTAAAATATAATTGATGCTGACAGAAATACCTTTCTGTTTTCTTTATTTCTAATACTGTCTATTTTCTAAAGGGGCAGCATGACCCAGTGGTTAAAATGCTGGATTTGGGGATTGGAAAGCCAAGAACCCTGGTTCAAGACTTCAGTGTCATGAGATAGAGGTGAGTGCTCATCTTCACCTAGGTCCTGCCAACCTAGCAGTTTGAAAGCAGGTAAATGTGAGTAGATAAACAAGTACCACTTTGGTGGGGAGAAAACAGCATTCCACAACATCATGCTAGCCACATATCTTTGGACAGTGCTGGCTCATGGCCTTAAAACAGACCCGAATACCCCCCCTAGAGTCAGCAATGACCAGCGGAGTAAAAACCACACTCCTTTCCTTTCTTTCCATATATTTTCTAAACATTGGAATGCCAATTATTTTAATTAATACCATGAGTATCATTGTACTGAAATTATAGAATGTGTTAAGATTTATAACAATATAATAAAAAAGAAGGAAACTGTCCACACTGCTACAGGTGAAGTTGCCAGTTAGTCTTCAAGGGCAGCCATGTGTAAAGTGTATTGAAGTAGTCAGATGGGAAATGGCTAAGGCCATTGAACAGGGCCTTCTGATCCAGGGGTGGGCACAGTTGGGACACTACATGGATATGTGCAAATTAAGTACCAGCTCTGACCAGGGAATGCTACTACTCACCATGCCTCTCAGTAGATTCCCACCTAAATGGACAGAGGAAGCTTGGACTTTTTATGAGGACACTCATGAAGAACTGTCCACCCACCAGGACTGCCAACTTAGGATTTCATGGCAATTCTGATGATCATGATTGATGCATTCCATCAAAAGTAAACAATTTGATCAGGCTTTTATTTGTTTGGGGCAAAAGATCATAGTTTGATTCTAGGGGATTTTCACTTTTCCTCTTTGTAATGGTCAGATTGCTTCCATTTGAAATTTATACTTGTAGCAACTGTTCTTCTCTGCAGAGATAGAGGCCCCGTTAGAATTTTCTGTGAGTGAGTGAAGTTGCCGAGGCAAGTGACCAGGAGAGGCTGACAATCAGGACAAGGGACGGAGTGAGAAACCCTGAGATGTCGGACCAGTGAGGGCAGGGAGATACCAACTTGTTTGGGAAAAAGGCAAAGAGAGATCTGGACTCTTGCAGCCCCTTCAGGGACAGTACTACATTACTTTTTGGTAAGATAGAAAAATATGGAGTAGACAGAATCATCACCAGATGGATTCATAACTGGTTGACAAACCACACGCAGCATATAGTCCTCAATAGAACAACATCTACGAGGAGGCTTATATATAGTGGGGTACCCCAAAGATTCTGTTTTAGGCACAATACTCTTCAACCTCTTCATAAATGTTTTAGATGTGGGAATATAAGAACTAATTTGAAGACAACACCAGACTTGGAGGGGGGACACCCAACATTTTAGAAGACTGGCTCAAGATCTAGAAAGATGTTGACAGACCTGAATACTGAGCCCTATCCAACAAAACATAATTCAGTGGTTCGAAAAGTAAGTTTTTATATTTAGGCAAGAAAAAAACAAATCACAGGTACAGAATGGCTCAACAGCAGTAACTGTGAGAGGAATCTCAGAGACCTAGTGGACAACCACTTAAGTCGAAACACTGATGGTGCAGTGGTTAGGATGCAATATTGCCAGCAAACTCTGCCCGCAACCTGGAGTCTCATCCTGACGAGGTTCAAAGTTCATTCACCCTTACACCCTTCCTAGGTTAGTAAAATGAGGACACAAATTGCTGGGAGCAATATGCTGATAGTGTAAACCTCCAAGTGAGTGCTATAAAGCACTATGGGGTGGTATATAAGTCCAAGTGCTATTGCTGTTGCTGTAGCTAATTATAATCTGCCAAAAAAGTCAATGAGGTCCAATGTTTCATTAACAAAGAAATAGCATCCAGATCATGTGAAGTATTAGTACTGCTATATACTACTTTAGAAAGACCACACTTGGGCTAATACTGTATCCAATTTTGGTTATTGTGATACCTGCCCCACTTTTCAAGATTTTGAGAAGTACAGAGAAGTAGGGAAATGTTATTAAAATGTATTTGAGAGTATCTGTATTAAGAGAAAGTTAAAGAAAATTATGTACTAGTTTAAAGATAAATTTTATGTTTTGAAAAGGATGTTTATAAAATAAAAAAATCTATAAGGGCAGTTTGGAGGGGAGGGAATCTCAATTTAATGCCGAAGCTTGATATTAAGAAGTCTAAGAAAAAGATGCATTATAAAGTTTTGACTTAAAAAGTACTCCAAAAAAAGTGAAAAAAAGAGGGGTTTAAGGTCAAAGAGTTTGAAAGAATGAAATGAATTTTGATAATAAAAATGGTGACGGTTTACAAAGATTATTAGGTGAAAATAGAAATACACGTTCTTTCCATAGCAAGGAAGATAAAGCAGGAATGATTAAATTGATTATTATATTCAAAGAGGAAAATATATTCAAACATTGTTTTTTGCTTGGATATCTCTTCTGGATTTTGTGCTTGTGATGAAAAAAAAAAGAAACTTTGACTTTGGTTTTGTTGATCAGAAAGATTTCTCGTTATAGAAATGGCTAGCTATATAAATGGGTAAAAGCAAAAAGCTGAGGCAGAAGTGTTTTTATCTTGTACTGTGCTAAGAACAGTTGGAAACCAACACCTTTCTCTCTCTCTCTCTCTCTCCCCACACACCTCCTTGTATCTCACACCTTCTTTTCTCTGCTCCTTTTCCTTCTGTTAATTCTCTATTTCTATTTTTTTATTTTATATAATTAAAAGAGAAACACACACACACACACACATATCTATCTATATCTATACCTATACCTATACCTATACCTATACCTATACCTATACCTATACCTATACCTATACCTATACATCTATCTATCTATCTATCTATCTATCTATCTATCTATCTATCTATCTATCTATCTATCTATCTATCGGAGTGCAGAGAAGAGCAACAACGATTATTAGAGGGCTGGAGGCTAAAACATATAATGAACAGTTGCAGAAGCTAGTACAGTATCTCCAGTCTAACGAAGAGAAGGATTAGTGGTGACATGATAGTAGTCTTCCAATATTTGTGGGGCTGTCTCAAAGAAGAGGTAATCAACCTATTCTCCAAAGTACTTGAAGGCTGGAGAAGAAGCAACAGATGGAAACTTATCAAAGAGAGATCCAACCTAAAATTTAGGAGAAATTTCCCATAGTGAAAACAATTAATCAGTGGAATGTGTTGCCTTCAAAAGTTGTGGGTGTTTTATCACTGGAGGTTTTAAAAAAGAGATTGGATCTCCTTTTATCCAAAATGGTATAAGGTGTCTTGCCTGAGCAGCACTTTCCAAAGACCCTTCCAACTCGGTTATTTTGTTGGTATTTTAATGCCTAAGTACCTCAAGATAGTCTGATTGAAGTGTTGTTTCAGTTGATTGAAACAACACTTCATTGATGATTGGGATGTATTATTGTTCAGCGGAAATAGACCCAACAAAAAGTGATGTGAAGTGGTTCTGGAATTAGGTTAAAAAGTCAGATGGCCATGGACAAATTCATGTCTGAGAATATGGAATTCCTGTTGAATTCATTATATAAGAAATATAAAACATGCTATTGGCCATCTATCCAAGCAAATGAAGTAGACAATGCCTTTCAAAATCAATTCACAAATACTCAAGAGGAAACTTAGTGCATGGAGGGAACAGCAGTAATAGGAGATTGACAAATAACATGTTTGAATATGGCACTGTAGTACTCCCGTAAAACATCGGATAAGTGAATCCCAAGATTAAAGTCTCCAATAGATGGAAATTAGCTTTGGTTTCCACATAGAGCTTCTGCTGAGTAATTCCAATAAGAAAGGCAAAACTGCTAATCTAGATTGCACCTTTGTATTTGCTTCAAGGATTAATAGGAAGGTAACTTTAGTTCCTAGATAACTTCTGAATTGTTGACAAGACCCAGGTGATCATGATGGAACCTTGTTCTCAACTTTTCTCTTCAATAAAACTATGATACTTGCTCATGGCAACAGGGGAAGAAGGAAAAAGAAGAAATCTGGACTCTTAGATGATCTTTCCCAAACTTTCATCTCTGCAGTGAACATGTATTAAGACCCATTCAGGGAGGAAATAAATATGTAATTTAGATAAACTGCCTGTATTTGATTTTGTTTAGATTCTGTTGGTAAAGATTACCTTCCCTCTGTAAATTTTCTTCCCAATAATTCCTTTTTATACCTAGTTATTTGGCTTCATAGAGAGCCAGTTAGATGCAGTAGTGAAGGCATCAGGTAAGAAACTGTGAAACAGTGAGTGGGCATGAAGCCAGCTGGGTAACCTTGGGCCAGTTACTTTCTCTCAGCCTTAGAAAGGAGACAAATGGCAAATCCCTTCTGAAAGATCTTCCCTAGACAATTGCAGGGACTTGCTCAAGTAGTCTTCAAGAACTGGATGTGAGTGAACAGAAGGGGGGAAAAAAATCTTCCTCTTACAAGGTGGTGGTTGGAGTGGGCATTTAGAATTGGCTCCAGTTCCAGATCATTAACTTAGCATCTTCAAATTTAAATCTCTTGAATGCTCAGTCTTACTGAAGTAATTCTTTAATAAAGTTCATCAGAAACTTCAAGGAGAGCATGAACAGACTAGACTAGAAACTAAGTGGAAACAAGATTATTTGAGTCATGTCTTTTTTTTTCTAGCTCTGATTTCAAGTGTTATCCATCTATCTTTAACTCAGCACAACAACAATGGCAGCATAACATCTGTGACCCTTTGTCAATCCCCATTCTACTCCACTGTCTGTTCTGGGAGTTCTGAGCTATTGCCAAATGGTATTGTTTTCCTTTGTGAATATGCCATTTGCTACAGGAAGGCAACCGATTCTCTCTTCTAGTGTTGCTGTTCTTCTCTTTCAGTATGTCACCAGCAGGTAGGGGATACCTGATACTGTAGAAGGACTGTGATGGGCTGGCTTTTAGGGGAAGACAGCAGAGCAGAAATGGTCCCAGAGACGTGAAAGGTAGACTCTGCCATGATTGTATAACTAACTAGATTCTGCTGATAAGGAGAACTAAAACTGAATAATTGTTGAGTTACCACATCTCTTCCTTTGGGGAAGGGAAAGGAATTGAGATAGTAGAAAGTAACATATAAGGAAAGTAACAACTAAGCAACAAAATCCCAATCCCACATTTGACATTTTTTCTGGAAAACACAGTGGAGAAAGGTGAAGCTGCTAACCCTATGGAAAAGCTGTGTTTCAGACCAATGGGGAAAGGGCATACCCGAACCTCACAACAATCCTAAAACAAACATTGATTCTACCCATAACTGATCAGATGACTTTATGCCTAGGGAATAAGTGGTCAAGATTGATAGATGTTCTATCCTTGGATAGGAATAAGGAGAAAATCCTACTTTTTAAAATCAATATAGCTAATGATGACTTAAATTTATTTCACTTTGTGGTTATGTCCAAAGGTGAAAATTAGCATTGTCATGGCTTGGTTGTACTGTGGTTAACCACACAGATTCAAATCAATAAGTACACATAGATTGGGCCCATTTTATGACCAATTGATTCACTTTTCTGATTCTTTCACAGGGACCGAAAACATTTGGTAAAAAAACCAGAATTAACCACCCCCACCTTACAAAGAAAAAAAAATATTATAAGAGAGAGCATGTCGCAGAAAAGTATTGGCAGATTAAGACACATAGAGTGTCTCTTGTCATCTGCATGTTTTTACAGAGCCTGTCAAACCAGTCTATCTCTCTGTTTCACCAAGCAAAGAATAATGAGACACAGCAGGAGAAAGATCAATTGGAAGAAGAGGACAGTGTGGCAGATTTAATTAATGATTGTATATTAAAATGTTTGTTTACAGAAATGAACAAATACCAGAGGTCTGGTGTTAATTAATTTACAGTATTTTTCTCTTGATCCTTCTGCTGTGTCAGCAATTGTAGAGGTAACTCATTGCAGGTAAGTCACTTTAGATTTTAGCATCCTTTTTGAGAACCACTGGAATGTTGACCAAAATCCATATGCAATGGAACTTGTAGAAATGTGTAAAAAGGAATGTCATTTATGAGGTTTCTTATATATTGTGTGAGTATCTAAGGAATCTGCTCTTACAGACTTACAAATAGAATCAATATGTAAACAATTCACTTCTTTTTCTGCAAACCCTAGGCATACTACACTCCAATAACAATAACTGCAATCAAAAAGGATGCTTAGCGATTTAGCCAAAAGTTTCGACATACAGAATTCTGGGATCCTTTGGGAAATTAACATCAACAACAATGTTACCTTTATATCTTTTAGGTCCTTGGTTAGGCCTTGAACTGTTAAGTTTTTACCAGTCCCAAACTGAATTGAATTGAAGATTAAATATTATATAATAACGACAACAACAATAACAACAACCCCCCCGCCAAGGGCTTGTGTGCTCACTTAATGAGCCAGATTAAACTTGTCCCAGAGCCATTTAATCAATGGTGAAAACAAATCAAATGAATTCTATGCCAGATTGAGTATCACCCAAATCAACAAGACTCACATTAAATACTATGGCTTCTGGGTGTTCAGTAAAAAATATGTCACAGGTCTCAGCTCCCTCTGCTAGGCAACTAGGGCATAGAGTTGAAGCAAATGGAAGATGAATGAAAAAAGTGAAAAATCTGGACAAAGGAAGAAAATTATTCAATTATGGAAGCTTATTATCAATCTGAACCAACAAAACGTAGTTTTCTAAAGTGCATGTTCAAGATTTGGAAGGAGAATCACCTGAATATGGAAATCAATGAACAAAGACTTGTGGATCAGAGACATGTTATTTTAAAGCACAAGTTCTTCACTACTGCAGAATTACAAGAGATTGTAAGCAGAGCAATGCAAGATCAAGGTACAAATATAAATGGTAATAGGGACAATTTATCTCAGAACCACTGAACTACAGTAGTATATCTTTAAAAGATCCTGGAGCACTGGGGAACTACCAGAGGACTGGAAAAGAGCTTATGTAGTTCCCATCTTCAAAAAAGGAAAAAAAAATAGATGAGGGAAACCACAAACATATCAGCCCAACCTCAATACCTGAGAAGATACCTGCCAGCTTGGAGGCTTCCCTTGGGCCTCTGGGAGGGTGAAATCGGCCTCCCCTGGGGTCTGGAGGCCTTCCAGAAGTTCGGAAATGGGCCTGTGATGACCCAGGATGGGATACAAAACAAATACAATCACAGAAAACAGGTGAAACCCCTTTTATTCCTTCACTTTGCTTCCAAGCTCCGAATATTCTTAAAGGAAGACAAAAAACTCCCACACAAACAGTTACAAGAAGAAGGAAAAAAGCAACACAAACCAGGCAAGATAAGGGCTGGAGGACGTCCACAGATAACACATACTGGAAAGAACACCAAAGTCAGAGAGAAACCATAAACTAGAGATATTTCCACGCTTTGTTTCCAGTGTTCGCCCATACGCATGTCCGTCCTCTTGTTCAGTTGTCACAGCTGCAGCCCATGAAGAGGATCAAGGCCCTCTCCTCCTGAGTAGACCATGTCTATCCCTTATCCTGTCCTCTCTGTGTGCCCTAGGATGGATAGGGGATGGGCCTGGGTCCTCCTGACTGCTTAGCCAGCCCTTCCCTTCAGCCCTGCCCTTCCCCAGCCTCCACCACAACCTCTGGAGCCACACTTCCACTTCCTGTTGGCTGTTCCTCCTCTCCCTCAGAGTCAATCTTCACCAGCGGCATGACAGGGCTTGTTTCCAGATTCCGGAGGGCCTCCAGACCCCGCAGGAGGCCATTTTTGCCTTCCCAGAGGCCCAAGGGAATCCTCTGGCCCAATGGCGGGATTCAATATTTTTTTACTACTGGTTCTGTGGGTGTGGCTTAATGGGCATGGCAGGGTAAGGATACTATAAAATCTCCAGTCAGAGGTGGTATTTACCGGTTCTCTGAACTACTCAAAATTTCCACTACCGGTTCTCCAGAACTGGTCAGAACCTGCTGAATACCACTTCTGCTCCGACCCTGGGGAAGGCAAAAAACAGCCCTCCCGAAAGTTCTGGAAGTCTGGAAATGGGCCTGTTTCTGGCTTCTGGAGGGCCTCTGTACCGTGGGGGAGGTCATTTTCACCCTTCCAGAGGCCCAAGGGAAGCCTCTAGACCCTGGGGAAGGAGAAAAATGGCCTTCCCAGAAGTTCCAGAAGCCAAAATGGGCCTTTTTCCGGACTCCAGACTCTGGAGGAGGCCATTTTCACCCTTCCAGAGGCTCGAGGGAAGCCTCCAGACCCTGGAAAAAGGGAAAAAAATGGTCCTCCCAGAAGTTCTGGTAAGCCACGCCCACCATGGCCATGCCCACCCAGCACCTGACCAGTGAACCAGTTGCTGGGATTTTTGAATCTCACCCTGGATAGCGCCCAATGTTCAAGTCTGTCAAGATCCTTCTGTACCTTAAGCTTATCTTCTGGGGTGCTAGCTTGGTGTCATCTGCAAATTTGATAAATTCCCCATCTATCTCCTCATCCAAATAATTGATGAAGATTTTGAAAAGTACTGGACCTATAACTGAGCCTTGGGGTGCATAGTTCCCTCCATGTAGATGCAGTTTCATTGAGGACTACATATTGAATGCAGTTGGTCAGCCAGTTATGATTTCATCTGCTGGTGATGCTGTCTAACCCACATTTTTTTCTACTTTATCTAGTAGTAGATTATGGTCTACTTTATCAAATGCCTTACTAAAGTCAAAGCAAATTATATAATTCCTCTGGTCCACTGATTTTGTCACTTTGTCAAAGAATGCAATAAGATTTGTCTGGCATGATCTGTTTTTTAACAAACCCACGTTGGTTTTTAGTTATGGCTTTGTTTGTCTCTTAAGTGTTTGCTGATTGGTTGCTTGATTATCTTTGCAGAATCTTCTCAGGTATTGAGGTTCGGCTGATAGATTTGTAGTTTCTTTCATCTATTTTTTCCCCTTTTTTGAAGATGGGAACTACGTAAGCTGTTTCTGGACTTCCGGAAGGCCAATTTTTTTGCTCTCCCAGAGCCTCTGCGTAGACTCTGCGCTTACCTGCATCCAAAACAGGCTGCATGGAGACTCCTGGGAGGGGAGGGGTGGGTGGGTCCGGCTGGTCAGCCCAGCTGGTCAGTTCAACTACTGGTTTGGTGAATGAGATGTAAATTTAACATTTGGTTCAACCAAACCAGTCTGAACTGGTAGAATCCCATCTAATAAAATGAAATTCAATAGTGAAAAAAGTAAGGTTCTATATTTAGGCAAGAAAAACACATACATATGTACACACACACACACACACACACACACACACACTGAAAGCAGGACAAGAAGCAATGGATGGAAGCTAATCAAGGAGATAAGCAACCTAGAACTAAGGAGAAATTTTTCTGACAGTTAGAATTAATCAGTGGAGCAACTTTCCTCCAGAAGTTGTAAATGCTCCAACACTGGGAGTTTTAAAGAAGAGATTGGACAACCATTTGTCTGAAGTGGTATAGGGTCACCTGCCTGAGCAGGAAGTTGAACTAGGACATCCAAGGTCCCTTCCAGCTCTGTTATTCTGTTATTCCCTTAATTTGCACTCGTGCACAAAACTAAAGGCTTTACCATCTGCCTATATAATCCTAGTGTATCTTTTAAACAGCTGGATTCAACTTTCCCTTACGCATTATTAACTGGAAGATTTGGGGGCATCCCATGTGACCATTGTCACTGCCCTTGTGGAAATGAAGCAATCAGATTGCTAACCTCTGTTATGTTCTTTTGTAATTTCTGTAGGGATGAATGATTAAGGTTTATAACCCCTTTTAACTCAATTTCCCAGAAGATTTCTCAAGTGATATTAACTTTTTTATTAGATGGATGTTAATAGAAGTGTGACATTAACTTTTGCCAAATTCTTAGCTCAGTTGTACAGATTTGTAAACATATGACCTGAGGTTGACAATTATTTTATATTCTTTATTTTACCTAGTTTTGGTGTGTCTAATTTTGTGCTATTGTATGTTGACATTATTCATTTGCCTCTCGTCCCAATGTTTCTAGTTCTTCCCCCCTCCCTTTTTTCCATCTTCCTCCTTAGGCCATCATTTATTTTTCAAATCTGTTAGGTTGCAGATTTTACTACTACTACTAGTACTACTACCACTATCCAGTACTTTAGTAGTTGTTGTCATAACCATTACTATCAATATCATTCTCATCTTCATGGCGATCTCCTGGCCTCTATTAAATATTTCATATAAAGTTTGCATGTATATACATACATACATACATACATACATACTTGTTTTCTTAAGTTTTCGTGGGTACTTACATATATAGCATTCAGCTTTGTTCGGGTATTTTCCCACGTCATTGTAGTTGTGCTTTTAAAGTTGTAGCAACATTTTGGCAGAATCTCACAGAAGCCTGATGATGGCAAATGAGATTCTGCCGAAATGTTGCTACAACTTTAAAAGCACAACTACAATGACGTGGGAAAATATCCGAACAAAGCTGAATGCCATACATACATACATACATACATACATACATACATACATATAATTTTGCTAAGCCCTCTTATCTCTTATATGTATAGAAAGTCTGTGATTCTGTAAAAAAGTGAATTATCAGCAATGATTTCTGATGGATGCAAAAATATCTATCAAATTGATAATAACAGCTGAATTCTTTGTAGTATTGGTTGAAATTAATCAGTTTACCGAAGAAATAATGCCTTTGTAGCACTGGTGCAGATTTTTGCCAATCAGAGTCTAGAAAATCCCAAATGTATTTCCAAAGACACCTTCTGTTCTGTTTTGGGATACTGTGTGTGTCATCATCATTCTACTTTTTGTCTATCCACTTGCAAAACGATGGACTCTTTTGCATGTTTCCAACCAATATAGTCTTGAGTTTTCTTTTGCCAGTTGGGCCCATAATACTTGCTGATATTGTTGACCCGTCTTGTTTTACATCTCTTTTCTGGACATTTTTCATCCAATGGAATCCATTCTATGACTGCCTTAGTCCACCTGCCATCACCTGTCGTTCTTGCTATGTGACCAGCCCATTTCCATTTCAATTGTTGTACTCTCTTGATGATATTGTATACTTTTGTTTGTTCTCTAATCCATATGCAGGTCTTTCTACCTTGTCTTGCAATGATGAGCATGTATCTTTCCATGGCTCTTTGCGCCACTCATAGCTTTGGTATAGTTTTTGTATTGGTTAGTGTCCATATTTTGCTGACATATGTAAGAACAGGTGCATGTAACCTATATGAATCAGACATAAATCCATCAAATGATGCTATAGTAATTGTAGCTAGACTTATGGAATTTATGCCTGGTCAACTAATAGGCTGAATTCTGGGGAGCCACTCTGAGTTATATATACATATATCCATCAAGAGATTAAGGAAGATGGAACTGTTGAACATTTTTCTGGGTCTATCTCTCCTTTGCCCAAGGAGGTTATTTTAGTTACTTAAAAGACTAAAGCAAAGTGAGAATTCATGGATCTTTATTTGAAAAGCCATCTTGATATACTGTAAAAGATTGGAAAAAAACCTTAAATGCTTACATATTGCAGATAATAAGATATATACCTTATATTTCAGTTTGTTTAAAAAAAAAAGCTAGAAATCGCAAACACCTTATAAAGTCACTCTAAAGTTTAGAGTCTAAACCATAGGTGCTTTAATAATTGAATTTGAATGCTTTTTAAACTTGTACATTTTGCACATTGGATTGATAAATTATTGCTGCAAAATGTTCAAGTTTCTCGTGAATAAACAGCTCAGTAATATTTTGAAAAGCACATTTCATCTGGGGCAGGGTCCAGCACAATCCTCTGGCTTCTGCCAAGAGGCAGACATTGATCTGGAGTAGCTCCTGCAAAATAATACAAGTTGGTTAAAATTTAACTTATTTCCAAACTAAACTTCTGCCTGCCTATCCTTCAGATCCAAAACAGCACAGAGTCACATTTACTTAATCATTTCCTCCATCCCCTGCTCTTCAGCTTATTATACAACATCCTGGTGCTTGTGCAACTACTGTGTTTTCCTGAAAGTATGGCCCACCCCAAAAACAAGCCCAAGCCTGATTTTTTTTTGAGGATGGGCGTAATATAATCCCTACCCCAAAATAAGCCCTAGTGAAGGGGTGTGTGGCCAGCACAGTAGGCAGCCCTTCCCTTCTCAGTCGCCTCATGGAGGCGTGGCCCCTTAATCACACGAATCAGCTGAGCCACTAAGGGCTGGGAGCTGCCTCTCATTCTGTCTCTCTGGGAGCCTCCAAGTGCAATGCTCTGCCCCAGCTTCGGAGCAAACCTCTGCCTTCCCTGTGCAGGATTGCAAGGCTGAAGGCTTCGGAGGGAACATTTTTGGGATGTTCATCTGTGCAGAGCTCCCCAAGGATAGAATGGTTGTCAGGGAAATGGGGGGTGGGTTATATGCTGATCGGAACAAAGCGAAGCCTCCAGCCTTGCAATCCTGTACAGGGAAGGCAGAGGTATGCTCTAAAGCTGTGGCAGAGTGTTGCACCAGAAGACCTCCACAGGTACAGTAACATTTCTGAAATGTTAACTTTTAACACCGTATTCACAGGAAAATCCTCCCCTCATCACATTTTGATTTGCTTTTTTGTGAAGCTTTGTGCTGAGAAAAGTCCATGCTTTCTCATTCCCTTCTTCCCCGCTTTCCAGTTCAGCTTTGGCAGACAACTGTCCATCAGGGTGGATGCACCCTTGTGGGGTGTGATTAAACTTTCAACCCAGATCATGCCAGATCGAAAACCCCCGAAAATCTCCTGAGAGCCACCAGCCTGCTAGGCTACTTTGTGAGCGGCTGCTGGTGGAGCCATGCTGCCTGTGCCACCTCGCCTCTGTCACCTTTGAGCTGATGAGCACCGGCCTGCATGTCTATTCAGTGCTGCAGGCGCCAGGCTTAACCATACATCTATGCTGAACCCAGTGCTCTCCAAACTCTGGCGGGCATTGCAGGTTTCTTACCAGCTGTGCAAGGCAGGTATGGGGTTGCTCACCTTTGGCACCTGCCTCATCTGCAGCAGCTCTGCAGCCATTCACCTTCTTCCCACCCCAGCCCACCACCGACCCCATCGAAAACCTCTGAAAACCTGAGCGCCGTCTGCTTGCCAGGGCCTCTCTACGAGAGGCCACTGGTGGAGTCATGCCGCCTCACCTACCACTGTCCCATGCACATCCAGAATGAGAGTTGCAGCACCCACAAAGGCCCAAAGTTTTTCAGAGGCTATCGATCTGGGATGATTCAACCCAGCCAGGCAGGAGCAGTGCCACAGTGCTGCCGAGAACCGAGCTGCCAGAAGGGTGAAGAGGCCAGCAACAGCATGGGCAGCTGCTTGGATATTTAAAGACTTGTGGATTTCAACTCCCAGAACTCCCCACAGCCCCCCACCAGCTCCTTCCCCATTCTGGGTTAGGGTAGCTCATGCCCACCGGGTCTGTTGGGGTTGGAAGTTCTATTGCACCCCATGAGGGAGCCTTCGCCCTGGCGAACGGTTGTCTTTGGAAGCTGGAGGGTGGGGGAGAGAAGGGAACAAGAAAGCATGGATCTTTCTCAGCACAAAGCTTCACAGAAAGCAAATCAAACTGTGACGGGAGGAGAGATTTTCCTATGAGTACAGTGTTAAAAGTTAACATTTCAGAAATGTTACCGTACCTGCGGAGATCTCCTGGTGCAATACTCTGCTGCAGCTTTAGAGCATACCTCCATCTTCCCTGTGCAGGATCATCAGGAAATCCCACCCCCGTTTCCCTGTCAATCGTTCTATCCTTGGGGAGCTCTGCACAGATGCACATCCCAAAAATGCTCCCTCCGAAGCCTTCAGCCTTGCAATCCTGCACAGGGAAGGCAGAGGTTTGCTCCAAAGCTGCAACAGAGCATTGCACTGGGAGGCCTCCACAGAGAGAATGAGAGGCAGCTCTGGGCCCCTGCTGGCTCAGCTGATCTGCAGGTCATGATTAAGGGGCCACACCTCCATAAGGTGACCGAGGAAGGGAAGGGCTGCTTCCTGTGCTGGTGGCGGCAGGCGAGGCAGCACAGGCAGCATGGCTCTAGCGGCAACTGCGCTCAAAGGGGCCCTGGCAGGCTGGCAGTGCTCAGGAGGTTTTTGGATGTTTTCAATTGATGGTGGACTGGGCTAGGCAGGAGGTGAGGTGGCTGCAGAGCTGCCGCAGGTGAGGCAGATGCCAAAGGCTGTAATGACTGGTAACATGTTTGTTAAGTGAATAACAACAACCAAAGGCAGTCTGAGCTGCACCCGGAAATCTCCTATTCCATGGAGCAAGTTGCTGGCAAGACCATTAGGCAAAGAATCATGAGGCACAAGGGGCAGCTTTCCCCCACCTCCTAATACATG
Source organism: Pseudonaja textilis (assembly GCF_049901715.1). Taxonomy (NCBI): domain Eukaryota; kingdom Metazoa; phylum Chordata; class Lepidosauria; order Squamata; family Elapidae; genus Pseudonaja; species Pseudonaja textilis. Next base: position 2,783,121 of record NC_141993.1, on the reverse strand, counting down.
GGGAAAACAAATAAGACCTCCCTGAAAATAAGACCTGGTGACTTTTTTGGTAGCCTCAAAAATATAAGACCCGGTCTTATTTCTGGGGAAACAGGATATGTATCCATCCCTGATTGCATGTTTCAGCCCACATCAGCATCAGTTTTCAGCTGCAGGATCTTCAGGCTATAAGCGGACAAAGAAAGGCAACAACAAGATATTAGAAAAAGCCACTTTTTCTTTGTAGTTTTTAGAGATCTGGATTACACTATAAATATATTTATCTTCAAAATCCCCAATGATTTTTTTTAATTTATAATTTTATTCATAAACATTTTGAATAATGTGTAATATTGGGGTATACCCATTTACAGGAAAAAAATAAAATGAAAACCATAAAGAGTACCACATTAAACATTAATGTATGTAGTGATAACAATACTAATATATACTAATGATAACACATAATAGTAATATCATCAGGTACTATTTACCTAAGTTTATATTAGCTTATTTACATTTCTAATAATTTTAATAATTATAATTATAAACCATCTCTATTTCGAATGCATACATTCATCATCTTTCTTCCTCTAATTTCTACCTCTTGTCTCTAGCCACTCAAAATCTATTCCATATCGAATAGTGTTCTGTGTCTTCTTTGTCTTTTATTTTTAACATTAATCTGACTATTTCAGTACAGTCTAAAATTTTCTGAATTACTTCCTCCTCTGGAGGGGTGTTCTCATTTTTCCAGTATTTTGTGAAGCTAATCCTTGCTGCTGCCAGTATATGTAAAACTAGATAAGTGGTCCCTTTATCATAACCCTCTGGTATTATGCCCAGCAAGTATACTTCTGGTTTCAGGTTTATATTCTGTTTAATTATCTCTTCTAGCCAGCTACTATATTCTCAAAGTACCCAATTTCTGAATGCCTTAAATGTCATCCCACATTTTTCACTAGTTATATAGTAAAAACAGCACCATATAAAAGGTGCCGCGTTGCCAGTCTCTGCCCTGCCTTCTACTGTGTCAAGAGAGTAAGCCGTCTTGCTCTGTGGGTGTGCAAAGGGATTGATTTCTCTTCTGATTTTGCTGCCTCCCGTTCAGTCATCAAAGTGATTTTGCTGCCTCATATTATCAGTCATCAAGGTGACATCCACCAACAGGCCAGGAATGAGGCCAGCCTGGTTTGTCTGCTTTTCTTCGCAGAACCCATTTGAACATTTCCCAAGTTAAAATAACAGAAAATAAAGAATGAAGGGACAGCAATATCCTTGGAGGCAGTGGTGGGATTCAGCCAGTTCGCACCACTTTGGGAGAACAGGTTGTTAAGTTTCTGAGTAGTTTGATGAACTGGTTTTTGGAAGAAATCATTAGGGCAGAGAACTGGTTGTTAAATTATTTGAATCCCACCACTGCTTGGAGGGAATACCCTCAAATTCTGCCAAGACTGTGCCATTTGCTAATTTATTAGGTGTAGGAAAAACTATAACTATATCTCTTACTGTATTTTCATCAAGAGGGGAGGTGATATGTCTGAAACTGAAAAAGCTGTGAAACTGGCAAAAGCTCAAATACCTTTCTTCCAAAAATGAATAGCGGGACCTCATTCTTCTGTCTTTTTTCTGCCTTCTGCACAGAGGTGGATTTGAAGCTGTACAGATGCAGATAGATAACTCAACAAGACGTCCATAACAAATTACATTTATTGGTTCATCAGGTATCCTCATAACTCATGTTTGTGACAAAGTTCTTCTTTAATGACCAATCCTTTGTATATCTGCCTTGTATAAAAGATGGTTATCTCCTAACCCATCTCGTAGCCATAGAAAGAAGCTGCCATGAGTTAGAGAGTTCAGACAAAGAATGAGGAAAAATCCTCCAACCCATCAAGGGTCAAACTAGTGTCCAATCAAGATTACAGATGTGGCCACGTGACATGAACTACATTTCCCAGAATACCTTTAACTACAGTTACCATGATGCATTCCCTTAAGGGGACAGCTCATAATTCCTAAGTAACTATCCAATTCCCATAGACTGGCTGGGACAGCACAGTCTTCGTTCCTGGGTGGGTGAGGGAGCCTAGAGATATAAAAATCAGAATAATGGGTGGAAGAGACAGGCATAAAAGGAACTCAGGAATCAAAATGTGGATGAAAGGAGCAAATGATGGAAGAGAAATAGCTAAGGTGGAGATTAGTGAGTGATCAGAAGGGAGAGCCGCGTCTGCATCTCCCAACACTTGCAAAATGCATATCTGGCTGTAATCCATAATAGTTCATTTCACTTTGCTTCCAAGGTAAGCAATGGTGACCCATAACATATTTTACATACCTGAAGGCTATCATAAAATTGTGCTGAAATAAGGGTACGAGGAGGTGAGGAAAATGCTCATTTGATACCATTAAGATTAATGATGATTTAAGGTGGTCTCACATACTGGCTGGGAATAAGATGAAAATAACTTCAAGGGGAAATTTGTATAATCAGAGCATAATGTTGCAGTTAAAATATATGTGAGAGACAGGATCTACATATATTTATTTTAATAAAGTAGATTAACATGGTTTCCTTATGATTGATTCATTACGTGCCATCAAATCATTGTTGACTCCTAGCACCCACATAGATAGATTTTCTCTATGAAGTTGTCCTTAACCACTTAAGTATGAGCAAGCAGTGTGTTGCAGCTGCCAAAAAAGCAGTAAACAATAACAGAGTTGTCAGCATCCCAAAGGATCTCTCTTCCCATGGTGACCGAGAGCCTAGCTCATCTACTCCAACCCCCTGTTCACGCAGAAGATTTAACCTATTTCTGGCAAATGGCTGTCCAGTCTCTTCTTAAAAGCTTCCAGTGATGGAAGATGAATCATCATGATCACAGTATTGCAGTTGCAAGATCCCAGCTCTTGTAGATGTCCTCATTGGCCAGTTCAGCTAACCCAATTAATCTAAGGCAAGATATGAAGGTTTATGACAATTCAAAGACAAGAATTGCAACTGCAAGTCTTTCACTGCTTTGTGCTTGACTTAGATGCTACTGAAGTAGATTCTTAACTTTCTACCAAGGACAGAAGAACTCTTGATTTGAAGGTGCTAAGCAAGTAAGGCACATTATGTATCATTCATCCTCGATCAGCTGCAACTCTATTGCTCTGTGGTTTTATGTTGATTATTTATTAATTTAAAAAAGATTGATGATAAGAAACAAATATAAAAGCAAAACTTTATTCCCAAAACTTTAAGCCCAAACACCCAGCAGAAAAGTAACAGGGCTTCAAAATCTTCTTAAAGCTCAAGAGGTTAGGGACCTTCCCTACCTGAGGAATCCAGGTATTGCTGGAGGTGAGGTGGAGATGGAAGAGTTATCGCAAAGATCCTGAGTAGGCATACCTGTTTTCAAATACATTCAAGTAAAATATGACTCGTATAACATTACCTATCTGAGCTCCTTACTGTAAAAACATAACTAAGAACATTTGATTAGTAATTCCAAGAATTACTTTTATTTAGGATTGAACTTAAGGACAAAGATTAGAATTATTGCATGAAGTTATCAGGAGCTTAAGTACTATCGCTTTTATAAACATCATCAAAATCTAAAGAAAAGAAGCTTTGTTATTACTTCGTTCTGAATCTAGAAGTCTCAAGAGTTTGTATGCATTCATTAGATCTTTTGATATGTAAACTAATTACTGCACCAGTGCTAGAACATGTCAAATTTTTCAACTTTCAATTTCCAGACATTGGGACTGCTCAAAAGTGACATTTTGGTATATTTGATATTTTGGTTACTTTAATAGAATTTAGATATGCTTGGTAAGTAACTACATAAATACCGTAACTTTTTAACATTTTGTTTGTTTCTCCACATAACTGCAAGTGATGGCTATTGAGAAAAAATGAATTTATAGATTCAGGGACAAGTTTATCAGTCCAGGGTGAGCTCATCATAAACATTTTATGCTACAAATCACTCTAGATGTTCTTTTTGAAAAATACTTTCACTCAAATAATTTCTACATTAGCTTGCAAGAATCTTTCTGAGTGTGGCAGCAGAAATACATAAATAAGTAGAAAATAAATGAATCATTATGTCAGTTCTTGCTTATAAATGCAGTCCTTACATATATATATATATATATAATTATAGTTGTGCTTTTAAAGTTGTAGCAACGTTTGGCAGAATCTGATCTGCCATCATCAGGCTTTTGTATTGTGTTCATCTGTGAGTCAGACTTTCACAGCCATTTCTGTTTTAAATTTGGGGCTAGCCTACTGCTGTGCCAGAATGGTTTCAAATTTAAAACAGAAACGGCTGTGAAAGTCTGACTCACAGACGAACACAATACAGAAGCCTGATGATGGCAGATGAGATTCTGCTGAAATGTTGCTACAACTTTAAAAGCACAACTATAATGATGTGGGAAAATACCCAAAGCTGAATACCAGGCCACATTTGGAATACTGTGTCCAGTTCTGGTCGTCACAATGCAAAAAAGTTGTTGAGACCTAGAAAGAGTGCAGACAAAAGAAACAGATATGATATGGAGTCTGGAGGCTAAACTGTATGATGAACAATTAAGGGCACCAGCCAGGTACATCTAGCCTTTTGAAGAAAAGGATTAGGGACAACATGGTAGCTGTCTTCCAGTGCTTGAGGGGCTATCACTGAGAGGCAGAAGTCAACCTATTCTCCAAAGCACTTGAGGGCAGGACCAAAGTAATGGAGTGGTGGGATTCAAATTTTTTCACTACCAGTTCTGTGGGCATGGCTTAGTGGATTTGGCAAGGGATACAGTAAACCGGATACTGTAAAATCTCCAGTCAGAGGTGGTATTTGCCATTTCTCCGAATTACTAAAAATTTCCATACTGGTTCTCCAGAATTGGTCAGAACCTGCTGAATACCACCTATGAGATGGGAGCTTATTAAAGAGAGATCCACCCTAGAACTAAGGAGAAATTTATTGAAGGTGAGAATAATTAATCAGTAGAACAGCTTGCCTCCAGAAGTTGTTGGTGCTTCATCACTGGAGGATTTTAAGAAGAGATTAAGTAGCCGTTTGTCAGGCATGGTAAAGGGTCTCCTGCTTGAGCAGGGCTTGAACTGGAAGATCTCCAAGGTTCCTCCCCACTATGTTGTTCTGTTTTCTTATTTTCTGTTGAAAGAGCAGGTGGTTACTGTACAAATCCATTTTATGTGCCAACTGTAGCCATTCCTATATCAGGAAGCTGTATACTCACAATCATTCATGACTTACTCTCTTCTTCTCAAGACTACTACAATGTGTTCTATGTGGATCCAAGTTCCTCGAGGAACCATCTCACCCTATTGTGACTGATCTACCCCATCTGCACCAGCAGAGGAGGCATGTCAGTCAAGGAATTCTATCTGGAAGGGTCCAGGAGATATGGGGCCTTCTCTGTTGTGGCTCCTGGAACATCTTACCCCCTGAGGTGAGATTGACTCCCATACTTCTGACCTTCTGCAAGAACACCTGTTTCTGCCAGATGTCTTGGGACTCAAACGGGGTCATGATACCAGAGGTGGTTGATGAACTAAGGCAATCCCACTTCCCCCCTCTGCACATCCCATTCCTCCATCCCCATTTTAACTATAATTTCATCTTGATTGGGTTATATATTTTATTGTCTTAGAAATATTTGTTAGGATTTTAATGTCTTAATGTTGTAAGTTGTTTTGTTAGAAGATGGGTGGCAAATAAATTAATAAACAAATTAATAAACAATCAATCCATAGGGCTCCCCTTTCAAACTGTAGGACTTGCAATTGATCCAGAATGCAGCAATGCACGTAGTTATAGACTTAGTTATTCTAAGTTATGCAGTGCACGTAGTTATGGACCTTAATGCATGATACAACATTCCTTTGCAAGTTCCAATGGTCCATATAAGCTTCCAAGTACAATTCAAACTACAGATTATCTATATATCCCTTCATATGGGTATAGAACTGGATTACTTGTTGAGCTGCCTTTCTTAGATTGTCTTTGTTTGACCAATCAGATGCAGCAGAATGGGGTTGGGGTTCTAACACAAATGAATAGCACCTAACGTGAACCATGGAATATGCCTTCTCTGTTGTGGTTCATTTCTCCAAATCTAGGTGCTTTGACACTTTGTCCTTTTCCAAGGCTTAAAAACCTGGCTCTTCCCCTAGGCATTGGGACAGATTATGGGATGGCAGAAGTAAGTATGAAAACATCTAAATTTGAGTTTTCAAACAATTGAAAGTCTACATTATAATGGCAGAAAATTGTACTTGGTAGCTTTCTTTGAATGGGTAAGTGCCATCATAATAGTTTTTCCAAAAGTTCCTGGCCCTGGAACTATGACAGTTGCCCTCAATGTACAGTATATATTCCTATATTGCTCTCTTTTATGCTAACTATCTTTACTGAGACATTATGTCCCAAATTAACTAGCTGGAAGGTAAGTGGAAAGTCTTTTATTATTGAAGATTCTTTGGGTGGAATAAGCTAAGGTAGATTTTGATTGAAATGTATCTAGAAGCTCTTGAGCTTTTGCAAGCACTCTGATGAAATACTCACAATCTCCTAACCATTTCTGAAATAAACAGGAATGTTTGTAATGGCCTAAAAGCCAGCAATTAATGAGAGAACAAGGATTTTAACTTCTACCTTTCCTGTCAAGGCTGATTATGTAACCTGCTTTTATCAGAGCAACATGTTTCCATCTGCAAATAAAAAATGTAAATAAATTAAAATGAATAAATAGAGTGGAATAATCTCAAATGCGAACCAAATGAATTTTTAAAATAAAATCTTTTAAGACATGAAAATACATATTAATATTATTGTTCAGGAGAAAGGAATACTTTTCTTCACTTGGAGGTTTGCTGTTAACAACAGTTATTCATAAAGAAAGAGGGCAACTGTTATCATTCTGGGTAAAATAAGGACAAGGAGAAGAAATGTATGAAAATAAGTACAGAAAGAGGGAAAATAACTTAAAAGGACAAAATCAGAAATATGGCCAACTGACATTTAATACTCAAAATAGTGGTAATACATCTGAGATGGCATCCGGCTTTAAATTAAGATTTTACTCAGTAAATTGAACATTTGTTGATTAATATATTATTACCCTGGGGGTGAATAACTTATTTGAATTAATGAAATGATCTGTAACCAAGCACAATACCAATTTTGAGTTGGGTGCCAGTGAAGAAAGGAGAGTATTTTATATTTCATAATCATTATAATGGTTTGTTACATTTATAATGGCTTATTGTTTGTTGTTTTGGAGGCATTAAGACACAGAAAGATTGTATTTTAAAAATTACTTTCATTGGCATTTGAGAATATTTCAGTTTATATATTCACTTTGTTTACATTTGATTTTAGCACTTGTACTAGGGCTGTGACTTCAACTTCCATGCCCTTGCGCACAGTTGTATAAAACTAGGAGTTCATGGCTTCTATCATGATGGTGAATTTAGGCTTGTCTCAAGTATCACTGAGCTTAATATTGGTAAGCAAAAACATGCTGGATCTCATTTTTTCTATGGAGCAATTGCGGAGTGACCTGGAAGGCATTTATCTTAGCCTTTTGCCATGGTCAGATTATTTCCTGGTCTCAATGAGATTCATTGACACTGGTGACCTCCTTGGGGCCAGTTGACTAACTAAAGTAGTCTGTCCAGGTGCTTAATGGAGCTAGATGGCTTTACAGGGGGTTTTCACAGTGATCATGCCAGCAGTTTCACAGAGTTAGCTCTTGGCAATAGGAGGTGGCCGCAGCATTTGATGTGATTGCTCTCTAGCAGTTTTTCACTGCTGGCTGATTTTGGGTGCTCCCTGGTTACTGCTCTTGGAGATGAAGCAATAGAAGAGACATCCTGAGCACTAGTGGAGGAAGGTGAAAAGTGATTTTGACTGAGCATAGGAGGCTCAAATTAATAGCAATAGCAATAGCACTTGCTCTTACATACTGCTTCATAGAACTTTACAGCCCTCTCTAAGTGATTTTACAGAGTCAGCATATTGCCCCCAACCATCTGGGTCCTCATTTTACCGACGTTGGAAGGATGGAAGGCTGAGTAAACCTTGAGCTGGTGAGAATCAAACTGCTGGCAGTCAGAAGAAGTAGCCTGCAATACTGTATTCTAACCACTGTGCTACCATAGTATAAATGGTATAAATTAAACTTATACCAAGACAATAAAAAAGGTGAAACATCGCTACCTCTTTTTGCTTACCACACTGGCAGAAGTCTTGTTTCAAGTGGTCAATTCTCTCCCATTTAGCTGATGTAGTCACAACTTCCAGTGACGGAGCACCCATACTGTTGTACAATACTTTACCTATAAACTGCTCAAATTCAGCACATCTTCACATCTCATGAACAAAGGGACTTCTTTTTGCCAATGGATTCTAAAGAAATAAATAGAGTGCTTTTGGATTTTCCTCAGTTGTCTGTGGGCTGGATTCATGTCCTTTCTGACTCTTTTGATTTAGATAGGGTATATGGAACAGATTGGATATAAGAGTCTGTCAATATCTCTTTGATAAGGGGTGAAGCTGGCTGCCTTGTAATAAATGATGGTGCACCACTTCCTCAAGAGGCTACTTATATTTTAAAATAACAACTTGTCTTTAACTTTTCCTTTTAATTAAAATTAGTGAAATTTTAAAAAATTATTCCATACAACCATGGAGCATCCTAGAGGTAGCAGATAACCTGGATTCTTTTCAGTCAGGATTCACATCTAGGCATGGGATGGAGCAAATATGGCCACTTTTGTTGAAAACATTTTTAAGATACTAGGAGGGGAAAATGCATCGTCATGAACCTCTGAGACACAGAGCAGTTTCTGTATCAATATACTGATAACTTTCTCATCTGCCTTTTATGCAGTGGTTTTGCTCCTTCTTTAATGAATTGTTCCAGTTGATTATAACGGGGAAGAAAAACTGATCAAGTGGTTGCCTGCTGAGGTTATCCATCACATCATTCAGGATACAGTATCATCACATGCTGATGAGACTTAAATATAATCGTTATTCCAGTGCTGGAGATGTTGTCAATATCTTAATCCAGATGTCGGCATTTGGATGGTATGAAACAGACTGAAGCTGAACTTTGACAAGACAAAGTTGGATGCTTTTTATATTGTGTTACTGAATATTCCAGTGTTGTCTTTTGATGGAATGCCACTTTTACTGAGATAGCAGGTCTGGGACTTAGGAGTTCTAGAATTATGTCTGCTGCTGCTGGGCACATAGAAGCTGTGGGCAGGACAGCCTTTACCCATCTGTTGATGGCAACAGCTGCAACATCTATCTGGAATGAGAGGATCTCACAACAGTCATTCATGCCCTTATCATTAATCATTTGGAGTACTGCAATGTGCTACATGTAGATTTAATTTGGAAGACTAATCAATATAATGACCCAGTAAAGGTACTTCAAATTACTGTTGAAAATGTGAAAAGCATGAAGGTACATTTTATCATGAATGGTGAACATGTGAAAAACTACTGGACACATATATGATGAAGTAACCAATTTTAAAATTTAAATTTCATTTGAAACAGTGGGATTCAAATGTTTTTACTATCGGTTCTGTGGGCGTGGCTTGGTGGGTGTGGCAGGGGAAGGATACTGTAAAATCTCCAGTCAGAGGTGGTATTTTCCGGTTCTTCAAACTACTCAAAATTTCTCCTACTGGTTATCCAGAACTGGTCAGAACCTGCTGAATACCACCTCTGATTTGAAACCAGAACTTTTTTAAAAAAATTCATTTATTTAGAGAACGTGCGTGGACAGTTGGTTTTATAATGATAATTGCAAGTTTATTGTATGCACAAAAATGGGTAAATACAGAGATACCCATAATGGAGGAATGGTCTGTGAAGATTATAGAACTGGCTGAAATGGTTAAATTGACTTGCCTGATTAAGGAAGGAACAACTATTTTTATAAAATATGGAAACATTTCATGGATATTTTTCTGAAAATGGACAAAACGGAATGTATGATTTGAGGATTTACTGATTAAAAACGATCATTTATGGGAAGAAGTGAACCAAAATGCATAATTTGGAAGGAAATTGTAATAATCATGCACAGAATACAAAATAACAGAGTTGGAAGGTCTACTATTTTTTGCTTTTTGTTTCTTATTTTTCAGTTTATCTTTTTTTATACATTTTTCTTTTTTTTTCTTTTTTCTAAATTTCTATAATTTTTAATTCTTTTTCAAACACACATATACAAAACTATTCAAATAGATATTTGACTAGAGAGATATAGATAGATAGATAGATAGATAGATAGATAGATAGATAGATAGATAGATTGATTCTTTTTTCTGTGGTGATAATTGTAAGGGTGCCAACATCAGGAAAAAGAAGTGGGAGAAGTTGAAGAAGTACTAGGGCCTGAAGGAGGAACTGGAAAGTAATGTCCAAAGTGAATCCAGTTATGGTAAAAGCACTTTGGACTTGATTGCTAAGTTGAAAGAGTGACTCCAACAGATCCTAGGAACATTGGAGCTCTCAGTCCAAAACAGGAACAGCTGAGATACTGTACAGACGTCTCAGATCTCTGGTAGAGGAATTTGCTATATCCTTTATACCTTGGCTATGATACAGAAAATGTTGCTCTAGCTGAATACAACCAGTTTGGTTTGGAGAGGAAAAGTTGTGGTTTCCCACTTTCAGAAGTTTAAGGGTCTGACACCTGCAAGCATTGCTTCAGAGTCAGGCTCCTATCCAATAGGCCAGTCTCCAACTGGAAATCAGGTTTGTCCTTCTGTTATTAACTTCCTGTAAAAATTGAACTTTTTGGGAACTCCTTGAGGAATGAAATAATGCCTTTAGTTTGTTATTGATCTAGTTATTGCTGGGTTTTTTTAAATTTTACATTAAAAAAAAATATTAGGCATATTCAATTTTAATTTTCCTGTAACTTTCTTGTACTGCTAATTTTCATATGGCTACTGTTAATCACTGGATCTCTCTGAATAATAGCAGGTTTACTAAACAAATACACATACATGCTTTTAACTACTGATTTTAGCTTGCTTTTTCATTATAAAACCATTATATTATAATCATTTTCATGTATAAATGCTTAAACGATTTATGATAAAATAGATTGATCCTATTTGGAATGTCAAAATATATGAATAGTCATTAGAAATGAAGCATTCGTTATGATATTAGAAGAAGTTCTGCTCTATTTCTGGGATGTATCTTTCACCGTGACTTACATCAAGCCGTCATGAATGAAGCAGCTAAATATTGCCTACCACCCTATCATGTGATTTCCCAGACATACTATCTGTGCATGGTGGTAATAAGCCTGGCCTGAAAACAGAAGTAAATGAAACATAAGATTTTCATACAAAAGCGTTTCTTATACTGCTGGAGGGTCAGATAAAAAAAGGAGCTGAAATATATAGGCTGAATAGCTGCAAGAGAGTGTTATTAGACTCCTGAAAATAAAGAACGAGATCCTGGCTGGAGAACTGACTTTGATTTAGGCAGTTTGGGTTGTAGATTCCAAGGTGGAGAATTGATCATCAAAAATTGAAGGAGAGATCACCAAAAGTGGAAGAAGATAGCAAACATCTGACCCAGCACAGAATCTGAGGGGGAAGACAACATGCTGCTAATTCTGCTGAAATTCAGCATGCTGCTAACCCTGAATGGTTATTAACCAAGTGTAATGAATGCCTCTGGTTATATTTTTAATCTATTATTTTATGTGCTATCTGTAAAGGACGGGGATGTTATAACTGTCATTAGATTTATATTCTAGATTCTAGAATAACACCCTGACACGATTTTCAAAAGCTCTAGCCCAGGGGTGTCAAACTTGTGGCCCAAGGGCCGGACGCATCACGTGTTGGCCATGCCCATGCCAACAAAGGGGGGGAAAGTCATGATATATCACGTAATGGTGCAAGTTGGACACCTCTGCTCTAGTCTTATAGGCAGGGAAGTGGCAAAGCTGAAAAGTGTAGAATAAAGCTATGCAGCACTTGTAACCACTTTTCTGAAGACCTTGCAAGCAGATGAGGTGGTAGAAGCGGGAGAGACCTAGTGATGGTGGGAGAGATCTAAATGCTGCTTACATAACTAGCCTTGTATGGCTGGAGCAAACATTGATGTTTTTTATCTTGCAATGGTATGACTAAAAAAATAAAAAAAAAGTTTACAACGTCTTTTTGTGTGTGAGGGAATTTTAGTTGGATTCTGAGAACCCAACCTGTACCTCCTAACAGCTGTGACAATGGTGCAGTGCCTGAAAGTATGACTGACACTGGCAGATGACATATCACTAGCCATGCTGTGAACGCAATGTAATCTTTCCTGTTCTTGCATGGCTCCAGAGTTGACTCTGATCCAAGATTACAGATATAGACCATCCACTCCAGAATGGTTTGTCTTGGGGGGAAACACTGATCCAGACTCACTGTGCAACACAGACTCTGTGACAGGATAGCTGGAAGGGCAATGCATTCAGATATCATTCATTAGTGAAGAAGAGTCAGCTTGGTTGGACTGGACAGAATCATTGATTTCGCTCTCAGCTACAAAAGCTTTCCTTTTCCCTTCCCTCTGTCTCTGTCTTCATATTCTTCACTTGTAAGTCAGTGGACATTTGTTTTGGGAGACCGTAATCGTCTGAACATGATGAAAATAAACTGAGCATGTTTTATTCCTGTTTCTAGCTTGAGTTGGCACAGGCAGCAACACTTTCACCAATAAAAAAGAAGGACTCAGGGGACATGATCTCAGTATTCCAGTATTTGAGAGGTTGCCACAAAGAGGAGGGGGTCATTTTCCAAAACGCCAGAGGTCAAGATAAGAAACAATGGATGGAAACTAATTAAGGAGAAAAGCAACCTGGAATTAAGGAGAAACTTCCTAACGGTGAGGACAATTAACCAGTGAAACAGCTTGCCTTCAGAAGTTGTAGGTACTGTAACACTGGAGGTTTTTAAGAAGAGATTGGACAGTCACGTGTCTGAAATGGTATAGGGTCTCCTGCTTGAGCAGGGGTGTGGACTAAAAGACTTCCAAGATCCCTTCCAGCTCTATTCTAATTCTGAAATGGTTCTGTATTTCATTACCCTATTGTTGGAGGCCAAAGAGGAAGGAAGGGCTACTTACACTATGTTGGAGGTGGGTGGTAAGAAAACAGATGAAATATTTGCGGATTTGTACAGATTTGTACAGAGGTGAATCTTGGGCACATCCAGCTGTCTCTGACCTAGCTCATTTTTTTTTTTTTTTAAGAAAGGGAGGGAGAGATGGAAAGAACAAGACAATATAGATCAGGGGTATCAAACTGGATTTCTTGGAGGGCTTGGATCAGCATTGTAGTTGTCCTCTGTGGGCCATTCGGTGTGTGGGGGGAGAAGATGGGATGGACACTCTCCTAAAGCACCTGGCCGGCCAAAATGAGCAGCCCTTGCATGGCCTGTTTTTGGCCTCCCCAGCCTCCTGCAGCACTCTGCCAGTTGAAAACAGGCCGTGTGGAGGTGCTGGATGGCCCGTTTTCAGCCAGCAGAGTGCTGCTGGGGAAGCCAAAAAAAAAGGCTATATGGGGGCCTCACAGGGCCTCCCCATGGTCCATTTTCAGCTGGCCGTGGGCCGGTCCTTTGATATTTCTGGTCCAACCCTGCGGGCCAGATTTAAGCACCCTGCAGGCCAGGTCTGGACTTGCAGGCTTTGAGTTTGACACCCCTAATATAGATTCCCCCATCCTTGCATACACACCTGAAAAAGAGGGAGAAACATATTAAATGTATAGGTAAATATAACTGAATAGAATAGCTAATATCTTAGAAGAAATTATTTTTTTCTTCTTAGCATTTTCTTATAAGTCTACCATCTGGTTTTTTTGGGATGTGTGTGTGTGAGTGGGTGTGAACTGAATGCTGATCACTGGTTGTGCCAAGAATTGATCCACTGGCTTGTCATCCATACCTGATGCCGTGGGTTGAGAAACAACAAGTGGTCCAAGTCACCCGGTCAACTTTCATGCTTAAGATGGGACTAGAACTCACAGTCTCCTGGTGCCTTAACCGCTAGATACTGATTCTTTTAGAAATAGCAATAGCAGTTGTCTTATATATTGCTCCATAGTGCTTTACAGCACTTTTTGAACTATTTACAGTGTCAGCATATTGCCCCCAACAATCTGGATATTTATTTTACTGACCTCAGGAGGATGGAAAGCTACGTCAGCTTTTAGCCCATCAGGATCAAATTCCAGGCTGTGGGCAGAGTTAGCCTGCAACACTGTATTCTAACCACTGTGCTACCAGGACTCCTTTATATATATATATAGTTAGAAGATATCTGGTTTAGTCACAATGCAACTGAAAATAATTATTGAATTGTGGATAGTTTCAATATCAATTTACCAGAGACAGAAACATAGACCTGTGAAGAGAAATGGAAGGAACTGAATAGGGAAAGTAGAGAGAAATGTAAAGTGTGGGTGATATAATAATACTTACCTGGCACCTAAGAGCAATGTTTCTCACTCTTGACAACTTTAAGGGAACCAGTTGCTAGGCCTTCGCAATGGTGATGTTTTTGTCCAATGCCTTACATCAGACGAAAACTAAATTTGATGTTTCCTTCAAATTTTTTGCTTCTGTAAATATTGTCAATGTTCCAAATCATTTCATTATGGAAATTTGGGGCATGGGAAATGTGCCAATTACTGCCTCTCTAGATTCCCATCCATGAATCTTGGGCTTGGCTAGTCTAGTAAAGAGAAGGACCAGGGGAGTCATGATAGCGGTCTTCCAATATTTGAGGGGCTGCCACAGAGAGGAGGAAGGGGTCAAGCTATTTTCTAAAGCTCTTGTGAGCCAGATAAGGAATAATGGATGGAAACTGAACAAGGAGAGATTTAACCTGGAAACAAGGAGAAACTTTCTGACAAAACAGTCAACCAGTGGAACAGCTTGCCCTCGGAAGTTGTGGGAGCGCCATCAGTTGAGACTTTCAAGAAGTGATTGGATTGCTATTTGTCAGAAATGGTGTAGGGTCTCCCGCTTGGGCATGGGGTTGGACTAGATGACCTACAAGGTCCCTTCCAACTCTGATTATCTGTATCTGAATCTCTTATTAGCCACTCAAGTTAACTCAGAATGATGGAAATTTTAAAGGTTTAAATACTAGATATTGATTTCTACTTATTCAATTTTGCTTTCAACTAGAAGGACATCTTCGTTTATAGGAATTAACGATATCTGCAAAGGAATATCTTTATTAAAGCAAATGAACAACAAACTTCTTTTTTATGCTAGCACTGATCCAGAAAAGAGATATAGAGGTGTAAGCTTTTGTTCTTAACTATAATGTCAGAATAATGAAATATATCCTTTCTATTTGCATTGTGTATGCATTATTTGCGTACAGGTACATAGACATGGTGGCTCAGTGGCTAAGACACTGAGCTTGTCGATCAGAAAGGTTGGTAGTTTGGCAGTTCGAATCCCTAGCGTCGCATAACAGAGTGAGCTCCTGTTACTTGTCCCAGCTTCTGCCAACCTAACAGTTTGAAAGCATCTAAAAATGCAAGTAGAAAAATAGGGACCACTTTGGTGGGAAGTTAACAGCATTCTGTGCACCTTTGGCATTTAGTCATGCTGGCCACATGACCACGGAGACATCTTCAGACAGCACTGCCTCTTTGGCTTTGTAACAGAGGTGAGCCCCTAGATCTGGAAACAATTAGCACATATGTGAGAGGGGAACCTTTATTTTTATCTTTATATAGAAGTAGAGTTTGTGTTGCAATCTGTGACGTATGTTTAATAGTTTCCCCAACACCCTGCCAGAGTCCTATAAATGGGTTGCCAACTTACCTGCCAACTTCTAGCAGGTAAGTCTAGATTGTAATATTTATTTTAATGTTACTCAGGTTGCATTCATCTAGTTAAAGTTTTCACTAGAAGTAAGTCAAAATAAAAAAAAAATAGTTATGAAACTATTAGATGCTATTTCCTAGTTGGCAAAATAACTCCCAAATTACTAATACTGTTTGCATGTTTGTGCATGATGGTGACTACAGTTGTGGAAATATGTCTGCCTTCGTCCTTCCATCTACAGATAATGCCTTCATGGACATCCTTCTCTCATTCTATATACCAAGTTGCTATCACAACGGAACAAGAAATGGCAAAGCCAATGCACTGAAATATATTTTGAAGAATCGGTAAATGCATCAGAACAACCCCCTTCCCATTCTGCACTAACAAATGAAGCTCCTTGCCATCAAAGTAAGATTGATCGCTTCTCTGGCATTTCATATTCAGTGTTATGAATATGAGGGAATGAGGGAGGGTTGCATTCCCTAGAGGTGCCAACCTGGCTCCTCTGCTGTTTTTCTCTAGAGAACCATTGAAGGCATGGCAGTGGAAGCTTAGTGGAGAACTCTTCCTCTTCTGACTTCATCAACATTTACTTTCTCATTTCAGATCTTGGCAGATGGAATTCTCTCTGCCATTCAGGATGGATGACCTAGCTGCACCTCCTATTTGGATCCTCATCAGAGATCCCGAAATTGTTTTCAAAATAAAAATAAAAATACTCCAATTTTTATGGAGACTGAAACCTGTGATATATATTACTTAGGAATTTGCAGAGGAAAAAAGAAAAAAAAACATAGTTTCAGAAATAAACCAAAAAAAATCCCAAAACTGATTTTTTTCAATTTAGTCTGAAGTAGAGCTGTCTAGCCTACCAAGAAGTGGAGTCTGCTTAAAGAATGAGAGACTAGGTCAGACAATTTCCCCTTATCTTTCACTTATTCATAACCTCATGGCTTTGGGAGTGACTTACTGAAGAAGTAGGTTGCTAGGAAAATAGGATAACCAATCTATTCACACTAAAATGGACAGAGGCACTCTTATCCATTCTTTCATATGGTTAAGGGCTGCTTTCATATGTATCAAAGATCAATTTGGCTATAATTGACAGATGTGTGAAGGACCATGAGGTAAACCACATAATGTAAACATTCTGACTTCAAAACGTTATGATCTGGCATGCATTACTGAGAGCTGGGCAGGATAGAGCGAATAGGTTCTTCATTTTGGTTTGCCAACTTTTAAAATGCAAAAGCTGTCTAGACTTGATGGGAAGGGAACAACTGCTGCATTCTGTCATGATTCCATTTCTTTTTGATGAATTTTTATATTCAGTATTGGGGATATACCTGGTGGTGTGCTCCTGAGAAAGGACACCTTGCTGACTTGTGATTTTTGTGTCTCAAATGGTAGATATGATTGAAAAGCCAGTACTGAAGGCTCCTAATTCAGCGTGATTTGGGGGACATTTCATTCAAATCTTTCTCTGGCAAGGCTCAGACTTTTATAACAATGTGAAAATACATGAAAGAGCAAGGCAGCACATGATTCAGAAATGGTTTGGAAGAGTTCACTGAACCTTACATGGCCCAAGCATTACATTTTTTATTTATTCATTTAAATGTGCTTTGTTATGAGTGTGAAAAGAAAGATGCCATATGTGCATGTATACGTTTTGTTAAATGTATTTTAATTTTAAATAGGGAAGAAAATGGTAAGTGAACACCTCTCTACTCTAGATGAGTTCAAATTACCAGGACCAGATGGATTACATTCCAAGGTTCTGAAGGAACTGGCAGACGAGATCTCAGAACCACGGAACTATATCTTTCAAAGATCCTGGAGCACTGGGGAACTGCCAGAGGATTGGAAAAGACCGGATGTAGTTCCCATCTTCAAAAAAGGAAAAAATAGATCCAGGAAACTACAGACACATCAGCCTGACCTCAATACCAGGGAAGATTCTGGAAAAGATAATCAAGCAACAAATCAGCAAACACCTAGGAGCAAACTAAGTCATAACCAAAAGCCAACATGGGTTTGTTAACAGATCATGCCAGACTATTCTTATGGCATTCTTTGACAAAGTTACAAAATTAGTGGACCAGAGTAATGCTGTAGGTATAATTTACTTTGACTTCAGTAAGGCATTTGATAAAGTAGACCATAACCTACTGCTGGATAAAGTAGAAAAAATGTGAGTTAGACAGCATCACCACCAGATGGATTTGTAACTGGCTGACCAACCACACCCAACGTGTAGTCCTCAATGGTCCTGCATCCACATGGAGGGAAGTATGCAGTGGAGTACCCCAAGGCTCTGTTTTAGGCCTAGTACCCTTCAACATCTTCATCAATGACTTGGACAAGGGATAGATGGGGAACTCATCAAATTTGCAGATGACACCAAGCTCGCAGGAATAGCCAACACTCCAGAAGATAGGCCTAAGGTACAGAAGGATCTTGACAGTCTTGAACATTGGGTACTATCTTACAAAATGAAATTCAATGGTGAAAAAAGTAAGGTTCTATATCTAGGCAAGAAAAATCAAATGCACAGGTACAGTATATGTGGTACCTCACTCAATAGTCGTAACTGTGAGAGGGATCTTGGTGTCCTGGTGGACAACCATTTAAATATGAGCCAGCAGTGTACTGCAGCTGCCAAAAAACCAACAGAATTCTAGGCTGCATAAACAGAGGGATAGAATCAAGATCGCGTGAAGTGTTAATGCCACTTTATAATGTCTTTATAAGGCCACACTTGGAATACTGCATTCAGTTTTGGTTGCCCCAATGTAAAAAAGATGTTGAGACTCTAGAAAGAGTGCAGAGAAGAGCAACAAAGTTGATTAGGGGACTAGAGGATAAAACATATGAAGAACGTTTGCAGAAACTGGGTATGTCTAGTCTAATGAAAAGAAGGACTACTGGAGACATGATAGCAGTGTTCCAATATCTCGGGCTGTCACAAAGAAGAGAGAGGCAAGCTATTCTTCAAAGTACCTAAGGGCAGGACAAGAAGTAATGAGTGGAAATTAATTAAGGAGAGAAGCAACTTAGAACTAAGGAGAAATTTCCTGACAGATAATCAGTGGAACAACTTGCCTGCAGAAGTTGTGAACACTGGATAACCATTTGTCTGAAGTAGTGTAGGGTTTCCTGTCTAGGCAGGGGGCTGGACTAGAAGTCCTCCAAGGTCCCTTCCAATTCTGTTGTTCTATTCTATTTGGTTTCCTGCATTGAACAAGAATGGACTGAAGATATTTTATGATTCTGTGGCTCAGGTAGCCTATCCCAGCCTTAAAACCCTTCAGATTAATACTTTGACTATTTACAAGTTGGCTAACTCAAAAATCATTTTAGAAAGTTAATGGTCCCTCATCAAAATGGAATGAGCATTGAACGAGGTACCATGGGTTTAAATCCCGGGCCCTTTTTTTCTTGAATATAAGTATCAAGAATTTGGGTGACTAGGTGGAAGGAATAAATTTCCCAGTGACAAAAAAATAATAATGGAATAGTTCGGTTGAAAGCACAGAGTAAGGCACTGAAAGAAACAGAATGAGACAAATGCAAAATTATTTACAAAAATCAATTACCAAAGTTTGGGATACCTGGAGAAACCTGGCTTGGTAATTGTAGTTTGTGAAAACACCATAGAATAGCAGATGACTTGCAGACTGAATATCAGTTATCTGTGTAATATATCTTCAGAAAAAAGGCAGCTATGATTTTAGACTGCCACAAAAAAAACCCTACATCATTTCCAAACCATTAAAAATTGCACCTTATATAATGCTAAATATTAAAGTACATTGTGCAACATTTTATTAATGATTTGGGCAGAAGAGATGATTTTCAAATGAAACAAAAGTTTTAAAATGATCTGGAAATGAGCAGGAAGAAATTTAACACGGAGAAATATAAGGTTTTGTATCTGGGAAGAAAAAAATAAAAGGCACCATGAGATTACTGCCTTGGCAGTGATACATGTCAACAGGATTTGGGTGTTCTAGCAGATGACAATTTGAAGATGAGCCAATAGTGTGACCTAGCCACTAAAAAAGCAAAAGCTATTTTGGGATGTATTAACAGATGTAGAGGCCAGATCATCGACATTATCATCCAATCCTGATCTGTCTTGCTCAGGACCCATTTAGAATACAGTGTTCAGTGTTCAGTTCCCTCTAACAAAGGACATCAATCCATTTGAACAAGTTCCAATTTGGAAACTGGATTTGGGAACTGGAAACCAAATCCCACGAAAAATGCTTAAAGAATTGGAGGTGCTTACCCATTGAAAAAAAAAATATCAAGGCAGCAGACTTCATAGATCTAAAAGGCTGTCATATGCCAAGATCTTAATCAGCAATGGTAATGATTTTCAGGAGTTACCATTTCCCGATAGTAAGAGCTATCAAGTGGTAGAATAGATGGCTCCATGAATCTCCTCTTTACTGGTGATCTTCAAACAGGGTCTGCATTGCCATCTGCCCAAAATGCTATAGCATACTCCTGTACTGAGTTCACTAGATTAGTTTTGAGGTCCTTTTAAATTCTGGGATAAAAATTGACTTAGGTTACCGTGTCCCACATTTGATAATACATTGCTTTATAGAGCAGAACAATGGAGAGATAAACATTAAATTTAGAACTTTTATAAAAAAAAAATATTCTAAAAGTTGATACTTGTATGAAAGGAAAAGAAAAGCTTTATTTAAGAAAGAACATGGTAATAAGAAAGCTGAGTTACTTAAATCTTGTGTTTTCTCCTCCATTGTGGAGATAGAACAAGTCAATTGATTACAAGAACTGCACAAATCAGAGATAGCAGACAAAGAAGGTGTCAACTCATAAAGAATTCCTATGCTTGTTTTTGAGTTGCCATAAGCGGGGAAGTGGGACCAGAAGTACATTCCATGCATATCTTAAGAAGATTGTAGCTAGGCTACCAGATCTTCTGCCCATGAAAATCCTTTATTGGAAAATCTGATTGATGACACACCCAGGTGGGAGGGGGTAAACAGGGTCACAGGTGACTGTAAATCATGTGTGTCAGAGCTGGCTTCAACTGGGATAATTCCAACATGTTGCTCCTAATAAATCTTTTGGATTCTTTTGAAGCTTGGCTCGAGGTTCATGATTTAATTAGGCAATCGCCGGAACCCTGACAGCAAGTCAACTCTTCGCATAACTGTCCATGTCTTTCTGTATGCTGGGCCACCGGAATTGCCTCCATGCTAAGTGTAAAGTCTTTAAGAACCCAAAGTGGCCTGCTGGCTTGGCGTTGTGGTTCCTCTGGAGGACTAGTGTGCATAGGGATTCTGGGACATAGAGTTTCATCCCCTTCCACACTACGTCAGCCTTTTTTGTCAAGTGTTGATTGTCCCAGAACCACAGGTCTGCTAGTAGTTCACTTTTGAGTTTCATGGTTAGATTGCTTGCAGATTGGTCTTGCTGGTGTGTGTGCACTTGCCCCAAGGCTACTTCTTCTGGCCGATCAAAGTGGCTGGTGACTGCACTTGGGGAGCTTCCATCGCCCGAAAGAGACTGCCTAAAGGCGAGGGGACACAGGCAGCCACGCCATGCCCTGAAGCGGCTGGAGACTCTGCCTTCGGGGAGCTTCTATCAGCTATCAGGATATTCTAGCCTAGGCTACCTGCAGGGCACTCCTAAAGGCAAGTTTTCTCTCCACCCCCACCCCCCCGCCCTTCCCTCCCATTTCTCTTCACCTCACGTAGTTCTAACGAACGATGTGAGAAATGGCGGGGAAACACATGGTTTAAATAGGCCTAAATTTGGGGGGTGGGGCTTAATTTCACCTCATGCCTAGAAATCACGCTGGGCCTTCCTATTGGTGGAGGCCGTATTGTTGGAGAAACATGGTATAATGGAAGATAGAACAGAATCTTATAATAGGAACAAAGGCTCACCTTGCAAAAGAAACCATTAATTCCTGTTCTGGATTTGGAGCACTGAGGGAGCCCTTCTAAAAGTCTGTCTTTCTGTCTGTCTGTCTGTCTGTCTGTCTGTCTTTCTCTCTGTGTGTGTGTCTCTCTCTCTCTATGTGTGTGTGTGTTCAAGTCAATGTTGGCCTTGAAGATTGCCTAGACAAGTCCCTGCTGTTTTCCTGGCAAAAATTCAGACATGGTTTGCCCTTACCTTCTTCCTAGGACTGAAAATGACTGGCCATAATCACCTTGCTGGCTTTGTGTTTAAGGTGAGTAGAACTCATGGTCCTCTGGTTTCTACCGTGTTTCTCATAAAATAAGGCCGGGTCTTATATTTTTTTGAGCCCTGAAAAAACAGCTAGGCCATCTTTTTGGGGGGGTGACTTAATTCCCCCCCCCTTGCATCCTCATCTAGAGCACCCCACAGGCAGCCTCGCCAACCAGCCGCTCCTAACGGCCGATCATGGCAAAGCGCGGAGAGCTCCCTATTCCCAACAAACACCTTTGCTGCAGACCCAAGACCTTTGGCATCTGCTGCTGTTGCTTTCCCTTCTGCCCATTCCGCCACCATGTTTGGAGCTGCCGCTTCTGTGTTTGGAGTGCCGCTGCCATTTGGAGTGCTGCCGCCATTTGGAGCACCGCCATCATGTTTGGAGCTGCCACTTCCGCATTTGGAGCTGCAGGCATGTTTGGAGTGGCGGCGGTGCTCCAAATGGTGGTGGTGCTCCAAATGCGGAAGCGGCAGCTCCAAACGCGGTGGCAGCTCCAAATGCAGACATGGCAACTCTAAACAGTGGCAGTGCTCCAAACAGCAGTGGTGTTTCAAATGCGGAAGCGGTACCTCCAAATGCAGCAGCAGCTCCAAATGCAGAAGTGGCAGCTCCAAACAGCAGCGGTGCTCCAAACAGCAGTGGTGCTCCAAACATGGAAGTGGCAGCTCCAAACATGGCAGCAGCATGGGCAGAAGGGAAATCAACAGTGGCGGGCGTTGAAGGTCTTGGGTCTATAGCAAAGGTGCTTGGCAGGAGTAGGGAGCTCTCTGCACTCTGCCATGATCGCCCATTAGGAGCAGCTGGTAGTGAAGAATTGCTGCCCGCGGGGCACTCCTAACGGCAAGGTGCTCTTCCCTTCCCCCCATTTTGCATGTTTTAAAATAGGCCTAAATTTGGGGAGAGGGGCTTAATTTCATCTTATGCCTAGAAAATATGCTGGGTCTTCCTATTGGGGGAGGTCGTATTGTTGGAGAAACACGGTAGTCTGGTGCCTTCATCATTGCACCAGACTGGTTCTCACTTCAAAGACTGCCCTCTCTAAGTTAAAATAAAATAAAATAAAATTTTACACTTGAAGACAGCATTTATTTTTGTTTCTAACAGTAAGATGGGATACAGGGGAATAACAGTCAAGCAGTATAGCTAATTAACCCTTACTTTGTCTTCAGTGGCTAACTATATCAGCATCCCCTTATTCACAAAATAATTTCTGTTTCGTTTTCTGAATTTGATCTAGTTTTCCATAGATAATCTATAAAACAGATTGTTTTAGAACACATACTCTTCTGTAAATATTGACCATTATCCTAGGTTTTTTTTAAAAAAAAAAAAAAAAACTTTGGTACTTATTCTTGTGAGGACTAAGCGGAGCAATTACAAAAAAAGCAAATTACTGCTCTAAGAACTTCTGTTTTGGCTTCAATTAGAAAAGGTTGTGCTTTGTGCTAGATTGAGGGAGGTGTGTGTGCCCTGACCTCTCCCCCAAGAGCTGGGTGTCCCCATCTGAAGGTCTGGTGTATCCACTCTCGCTACTTAATGATAGTGACATTACCCATCCGCCCAGCATCATGGGGCCTTTGTCTTCATTCAAGCAGAAATGAAGTTCTCCTGGGCACACTTATCAATCACTGCAGAGCTCCAGCTGTTCAGGAGGGTTTGGATCGACTTCAGCAGTCGCGCTTACAAATTGTCTCTGAATAGCACCGAGCTGAGACCCCCCTTTTTGTCATTGTCTTTCGACAAATGTTTTTTGTGGCAGCTTTTTGCAGACATTGCCGGCTGCCTTCTGCTGCAGTGATTGAAAACAGGCCTGCTTTGCATTCTCCGCTGGAGCCTGGGGTTCAGGGAGTTCTCCCCAAGTGCCACTCTGCCTACACGTTGTGCCAAAGACAATTACATGCATAGTTTTGCTGATTGCATTAAAATCATTACAATGAAAGATTCTGAAAATTGTACATTACAGGGAGAAATTAGAAAAAGCTTCTGAGACAGACAATGCAGTCCCCAAAGTGAGTGAAACACAATTACCATCACTTGCATTACATGCACACAGTTTAAGAGAAGTTTTGATAACAAATGACCTTATTATTCAATTTCTGCTCCAAGCTTTCCCTCATCCCCTTTTGCCCTTATGTTTTCCTTTGGCTTTTGCCTTTTCCCCTTTTCTCTAATGATAGCATCCAATACAAAATCATGAGAGCAATTTCCTTCCTTGGTGCATGCTCAATTCTGAAATGTGGATCAGCTTAAATAAAAGAGATAGGTGTGTTAGGGCTACACTATGTATTGTGTTTACAGAAATCAGGCGGATTGTAGTATGAGAAGAGGGATGGGGGGACCTTCAAAACGCTTATTCTTATTTCCTCTTAGTTTTATTGGAAACCCTTATAATGATGTTGCCCTACAGCAGAATAAGAAGAATATGGACTTTTGACCTCATTTCAAATATTTGGTGTCAACAATGTCTCTTTTTATGTGGTGGGTTTGCAAAATATTTAGAGGTTACTTTTAACTTCCCATAAATGTTTATTGTTAAAATAATTTCTAAACAGCTTTTGAGTGCAATTTAATTAAAATGTCTTAAAATGGTGGAGAATGTAATAAAATTGCTTATCAGTCATAAATAACACAGAATAATGTATCATAAAATGTTAGGATACATTAAAATGTGATTGAAATGCTTTCTCAGTTATGGTTATTCACAAAACTTAAGGAGTTTTGTTAATTCGTGAAAGGAAAAACACATCCTTAGATTGAATTCTGTGCCCAAAAATAAATCTTGCCAGTTTAACCTAATCTCATTTTTTGACTGGCAGGAAACATCTCTTTCAAATCCACCATGCTGAGGGGACACTGCTAATTTGGTTCAGTTAAACTGTGATCCTGAGTAATGCATAAGAAGAAACAAAGGACTTTCCTCCAAGTGTGATAAGTTAGGACTCAGAAGAAATACAACAGAATATGAATGGTGGTAGTTCTAGGGTTATGGCATGTAGTACATTTGGGGTTTGCCTGAAAACAACCTCGTGTTTGTATGGAACAAATGCAAAATCCTAGCCATATCTGTAAAATTAGCTGGGTTGGAACAATTGGAGGCCACGCTTGGGCTTACACAAATGGATAAAGATGTCCTGAATTACAAGTAGGAGGTGCTAATGTAGGTACTGAAATAACTCCTGTATGTAGAAGATAAATGATAGGAGGAGTAAATTCAAGGAGCAAAAGTGTTAACTTGTTAAAAAGAAATAAATAGAAAGGAAGGAAGGGAGTGAAATTTAAGGGGATGGAAATAATGACTAAGTTGAGAGCAACTTGTAAAATAAGCAAAAGAAGAAATATAAAAGCAATATAGTTAATTGGGGGCTACTATTTTCCAAAAGGAGATATTTGAAAGAGGCATGATGGAGGATTTTAATTATCCCGTAATCTTTTGGAAAATGTCTTTTGTAATCATTGACCACAAAATAATGTTACTTGTGAAAAAGATAATGGTATAGTAGCTGATTGCAAATTGAGTATGAGCTAGCAATATGTTGTGCTGCAGAAAAGATAAATGCAAATTTAAACTGCATCAACTCCTTTAAGCTGCTGCATAATTTCCAAAACAGAAAATAATCAATCCTGCATTCGGTTTGATGAGTTTCATTTCAAGGAAGTGTATAGGATGTAGACACAATGGATCAGGTTTAAACTAGTGAGGAGAATTATGTATTAGAGACTACAAAAGTTCTTTAAAGATTCACAGGAGCTGCTATGAAAGAGCTGAGGATTGAAGGAATTCTTACACAAAATCATGATCTTTCATCAGGACATATATAAATTGTATATACCAATATGACTCTGGGATGGAACAAATCACAAATAAAGTAGATACAAAACTTTAAAGAAGTGATTACAGTACAATAATGGAAACAACTATAAAAATCAATAACATTTACCAAAAGGTACAATTTAAGAGAAAGATATAAAATATTTTACAGATGGCATGTAACTCTATCTATAATTACCAGGATCAGCAATAGTAACAGTAATAGTACAACATGTGGGAAAAGCTGCAACAAAGAAGTAACTGTCAGACTGGTCGCAGCTTACTCCGCAAGTATTAGAGAAAAGGTACTTTTACTAGAGATACTGAGTGCAGTGTAGTGAGGCAAACTCTGAAAAAAGACCTGCACAAAAATTATATATTGAAAGCAATCCCCCATGTCCAGAACCACCCCTCCCTGTGTGAGAATAGTCCAATTAGGTTCTGTTCCGATATTTTGGGAAACCGGTGCCTCAGGCACCGGTGTAAATTCCTTTCCCAGGGCCAGCAATCCTGAAGGCAGGAAGATGAGTCAGTTTGGCACCTCTGATTCCTGTTAGTGTCCATACTTCACAATTTCCCACAACATTCTTTCACACCTCCAGCACTCTTCCCCTCCCAAATGCCTCCCCCTGCCCAGTTATGGCAGTTGCTAGAGAGTGTCAAAGAAAGCAAAAATAGGCAGTTGACATTCGGGCTTCCCTTTTCAAAGCCATTAGACCTGGAAAAGAAAGAAAGGAAAATTTAAGTACTCAACCAAGGTTCAAACCCATTATGGGTTTGTCGGGCTATTTTTTATGGAAAGCATGGAGAAGTCTGTCAGCTCAAACATGGCATCAATCAACCCACTCTGATTGTGAGGCATGGAAATGTTTCCTTCACCTTCCCTTCATGTTTTCGAGAGTCCAAAAGTTATTTCACCTCAAAATGTTGCTTCCCCTCTATGAAAATAGGAAGGAGTGGTGTGGGAGGTGAGTGAAGAGGGGAGGTGGATTCTTTTCTCCAAGGGTAGCTCGGGGATTGCTAGTTTCAGAAGGAAACTATCCTGTAACCTGCAACTCTTGCACTGTAAAAACATATGGACTACACAACTCAATTGGCACAAAGCAATTGACACAATCTACATAGACTTCTGTAAAGCCTTTGATCCAGTGATACACGACAAACTATTCTTAAAACTAAGGTCTTATGGTATCTCTGGATACATGCATAACTGGATAGAAGCATTCCTGTCAAACAGGCAACAAATGGTCAAAATTGGGAGCGTCCTATCAAATTCTCTACCTGTCAACAGTGGTGTCTCCCAAGGCAGTGTTCTAAGACCAACTCTCTTCATACTCGATATTACTCTAAGACCACTGGAAATTTGAATAACAAACAAGAATTTCAGTTGAATGTTATTGAATGTACAAAAGTGACTTGAAGAGTGTGGAAAACACCCTGGTGCATTTAAATTTGATTTCACTGACTAGTGATCTGTTTTGAATCAACAAATCCTGGACAACTGGCCAAAAAGGAGAATTATTAAACCAAATAAGTCACAATACAAGGTGGAAAGGAGTGGAGTTTTAAACGGAATGGAGCTGATGGACCTTTTTCAGGAACAACATAACGTTATGGTGAAAACATTTGATCGTAAAAACCAAAAAGGGACAAGGAGCGAAGACCAGGACAAGGAGCAAAGAAAGGAGCCATCAGAAGAAGCAGGAAAAGCAGAACTGAGAAAACAGCAAAAAGAAGACAACTAAGAGGAGATGCTACTACAGTTAATAATGATTAAGGAATTAAAACAGGAGGGAAATGTTTTAAAGGATTTAAGAACAGAATGGGAGAAACGGGAAGATATCTGGGAGAAAGAGATAGGGGCTAGAACAGATAGTTTTAAAATTAGATAGTGGGAAAGGGTAGAGACTCTGGTATCATAACTTTTCCCAAGTGTTGATATCAGGCTGATTAGTTTGTAGTTTCCTGGATCTGGTTTTTCCCCTTTTATGAAGACCCCAGTTCCATTTTTTTGACGACACCAGTCTTCTGGTGCCTTCTGGAGTCTTCCTTAGTGCTCCAGGATCTTTGGAAGATATGGTTTAATGATCCCAAAATCAGTGTCTACTACCTCCTTCAGAACTGTGGGATGCAATCCATCAGGACTTGATGATTTGAACTCATCTAGAGTGGACAGATATTCTCTTATCATTTTCTTGCCTATTTTAATTTATATTTATAATCTGCTTTTACAGTTCTGTTTCTGATAGGTTTTGCTATTTTGTGTGTGTGTGTGAAAACAGATGCAAAGAAAGAATTAAGCAGCTCTGCTTTCTCCCTGCTATCACTTCCTCTTTTTTGCAATACATTTTTTATTTTTATTTTTAAAAAAAATCTCTTTAAGTGAACAATGTGGTTCCAGGTTTTTACATTTCAATACAAACATGCCCATAATTACATATTTAGCATTCTTATCCAATTTCATATCATATCATTACCTATTCCATTTTTCTTTTAATATTCTCATACATTATTTAGCAATATTATCTATATTTTAACCAATTTCTATATTAATTACAGACATTTTCCTGTATCCATCATATTTGTAGGTTTTATCATATTATATTCTTCCATTCATTATTCAGTAAAGTTCATCTTGATTTATATTATCCAATAGCTATCCCCTTTAATTGTCAATTCAATCTTGCCACCCATTACCTTATACATTTTCCCCATTTATTCCCTTAACTCATTATAGAAATTAATAAAAATATAGCCATTTTTAATTACCATATTCTACATTAACAACCATAATCCCCTATGTACTATATATCATGTGTATGTGTATGTGTGTGTGTGTATGAATGATTCTATTACATTATAATTCTTATATTTATTCAAAAACATTTATATAACAAATTATTTTTTCCATTTTATTTCATTTGGTCAATTATAAGAGCTAATAATGATATAATCATTTTAAATTCTCATGCTCCATATTCACTTTATTCATCACCTTATTAAATATTAATTAGTAGTCTTATAGTACATTCTTATTTCCATATCTGTTCCAGTTAAATTTATGTCTAGTTTTAACAATAATTCTTTTAAAAAAACCAATTCCAAACTTCCTTTATATCTATATTCTTAAATACCAAAATACATCTCCATGCAGAATCCCTTTTTCTACACATCTTTAATCATTGTCTCTTGTCTTCCTGACTATATAATTTCTTTTCAACTTAGCTTGCTTCCCATTTTCTATCATGTTTTGGTCCTTTCTCTTAATTTCCCTTCTTTTCCCTGCTATATCCCTCAATTTCTTTCCCCAATTATTTGTTTTATCCCCCTCCCTCTTTTGATCTTTTCTCTGTAATTCCTTCTTCTGTAATTCCTTCTTCCTTTGCTTAACCTTCTAGATATTTCCCCTTTATTTATCACATCAATCCTTAAAATCTAAATTTTTACTCATTTTTTTGTCCTTTCTTAATGGCCGTTGTTCCCTTTGTTCTTTAAAGCTGATTTCTTCTTTGTTTAACACCTCCCCCTTTGGCTTTCTTTGTTCTTCCATGATTTGTGTCACCATTTCTAGTTTTTCCATTATAGTACTCCATATTTCTGAGCTTTTATTTATCATATCTTTCATGCTGTGCAGTTCCTGTCTTATTTCTTTATATGTTTCACTCATTTTTAACTTCTTTTTCTTTCTTAATATTTATATCCAGTTCGATTATCCTGTAGTTTATTTAAATCAGGATCTTTAAGTTTTAATTTTTACAGTCAATGTCTTTATTTTCCGGTTTTATTGAGTTTTCTCCTTTTCAAACTATTTCAAAACCACCAGTCAGTCCCAGGGTAATATCTTCATGTGTCCCTTTACTATAATATTTTAATATTCCACTTTTGGTTTTTTTTTGTTATATTAAAGTGTGGTGGTCTCTCATAGTTCCCACATTAAAGTTCCTTTTATTTCTTTTCACATTCAGATCTTAAGTATACCAAACACTTTTCATAAAGTCAGTAAAATTTTCCTTTAACATTAGGTGGCACTCTTAATTCAGTTTCCACTTTCCACCTTTTAGTTTTCTGCTTTATTAAGCTTTTAATAACTTTGCCAATTCTCAATTATTAGCTGTTATTTTCTTTTTGAAATAGTCAATTCCAGCATTTAATCAATGCCTAATTAGTGCCAAATTCTGTATAATATCCAATTCAAATTCTTAATCTGTTATAGTTGAATGTTTTTCTCTAAATTATTTCACATCCTTTTAAATCTTTTCCAAAGTCCAATTTCTTAAATTTCTAATTTTTCCTCTCTTTTTCAAATCACTACTTCTACAATCCTTACCAAGAATTCTTTCCTTCTATTCCAAGGTTACCTTTTAATGTCCATATATTTCACCTGGTTCACACACCATTTACTACTTCACTGCTCCAGCACAACCTTAGTTCCCGGTTAGCCTTCCATCTTCATGGTAGCCATTTTGAGGCTACTGCTACAGCCCGTCTTCGGAGGGAGTGTTCCTAGCCAGGGAGGGAAGATGTGGCTACCCTCGACCAGACAGGTGGTCTCCCCTTTTTTCACATCCCTACAGGGTGGCTCAGGTCCCGTTTGGGACCCTCCAATGAGCAGAAATCAAAGCCGCGCATGATCGCGGACTCCGATCCATATTTGACAGAAGTGCCACCGGAACTCCCTGCTGTCACTTCCTAATTAACTGATTGTTTCCTTGACTTTTTCTTGTTTTTTATATATTGAAAGAATTTTTAAAAAAAATATTTTTGACATTTGTAGCAAGTCTTAGTTCATTCTGAGCCATACCATTCCTGACTTCATTTTTGCAGATTCAGGCTATGTGCTGGTTTTCTGCCTTAGTTATGCATCCCTGTTTTCACTGTTTTATACTTATCCTTTTTGTCTTTCAGTTTTTCAGAGAATTCTTTGTATAACCATGCTGGTTTTTTCTTTGATTTCTTATTTTATTTTTTAAGTTTTTATTGATTTTCTATTGTTTACATTTTGTTAGTGCTTAATAAACACCATGTTGTCTGGGTTATTTAATTTGCTTAACAATACAGATTACATTCTTAATCTCCACCTCTTTTTTTCAACTACTGGTAAAATAAAGTCCATGTTAGATAATATTCTGCGTCTTCTTTTTGTTTAATCTTCAGCATAAATCTGTCCATTTCTGCACAATCTAGTATCTTCCTAATTATCTCTTCATCTCGCTGTTTCTTCATTTTTCCAATATCATGCAAATATAATTCTTGCTGCTGTTAAGACATGCAATATTAAATATATACTTTGCTTATCAAGTTTTTCTGATGTTATACCTAATAAAAATAGTTCAGGCATAAAATCTACATGTTTTCCTATCATCTTTTCTAACCACTTATATATTTTTGCCCAAAATTATTTTGATTTAACACAAGTCCACCACCTATGATAATATGGGCCCATTTTTAAATTACATTTCCAACATTTGCTATACATATTTTCAAACATTTTAGTTAACCTAGCAGGTGGTATAAAACATTTTATCTATAAAACATTTTAAAATAAATTTTCTTTATAAGAAGTTGCCATTGTCAATTTATAGTTAAAGACGTTTACAGTTTATAGACGACCCTGGCTGGTAAGCAATCCAATTGAACCAATCACCCTACCCCTGAGACTGTTTATCCCCAGCCGAAGGAAGGGGGAGGAAGTTGCGGCGTTGCTGGATTTGGGATGCGCCCAATGCCTAATAAACCCCTCCCTTGCAAATAAATTGGGAATCCAACTGAAAGAAATGGAAAATCCCATCGCTTTCTGCCAATTAGATGGAACTATAGTGGTGGGGTGGAGAGCCAGCCAGGTTTACCACAGAACCATTGAAAATAAGACTAGGGAACCATAGTGAGATGCTCACATTCATTGTAGCCCCAGCAATGAAAGAGCTGCTGGAACTAGGTCTCACATGGCTGCGGAAATGGAATCCAAAAATAAATTGGAGGACAGGAACCATACAATTCCAGAGAGACATAGTATTTGCAAATAGCTCAGAGGAAAGGATAAAGAAAGGAACAGAGAACAGAGAGCCAGCCATGACCGGACAGTCAGCTGAACCCATTAACATTCCCAATGAGTACCAGGATCCGGCCCAAGTATTTAGCGAGGAAGCTTGTGATGAACTCACACCCCATCACACCACAAACTGCGCTATTGATATCCTACCAGGGGCTAAACTCCCAAAACCACAAATGTATTGCATGTCTCCCAGAGAACAAAAATAACTCAGAGCATTTATCGATAAAAATTTTAAAAGGGGTTTCATCGAACCCTCCCAACCAAAAATAACTGCCCCAGTGTTATTCTGGGAAAGGAAAGATGGCTCCATATGCTTGTGTGTTAATAACAAAAAATTAAATGCAATTTGCATAGAGAATGTGTATCCACTCCCCCTCATGAAGGACATGTTAGCCTACCTCTCGAAAGGAATTTTTTTTTTCAAAGTTAGACCTACAAGAGGCATATTACCGTATAAGAATAAAGGAAGGGGATGAGTAGAAGACAGCTTTTAACACACCATTGGGATGCTACCAATTTAAAGTGCTCCACTTTGGACTGCAAGGAGCTCCTGCCATGTTTATGCAATTGATCAATGAAACCCTTCATGAATTTTTATATAAAGGAGTTTTAGTGTGTCTTGATGATATTTTAATCTACATGGAAATGTTGGAAGAACACATCGAGCTACTCCGTGCAGTCCTCACGAAACTCTTAAACTCTAAACTATATGCAAAACTCTCTAACTACTTGGGGTATAGAATATCCCATGAGGGAATAGAGATGGACCCACAGAAAGTAAAAGCTGTACTCGACTGGGACCCACCGCACACCCGCAAACAACTGCAAAGCTTCTTGGGGTTTGTAAACTTTTATTGCCAATTCATTCCAGCTTTTACACATATATCACCCTCCCTATCACGAACTTGCTAAAAATGAAGAGGGGGAGAAACCCAAACCAAGGCAACCCCTTATCTGGACAATGGAATGCCAAGTGGCATTCGAGAAACTCAAACATCTAGTCTCAGCAGAACCGGTCCTTAAGCACCCAGATCCCGAACAACCTTTTGTCAACCAAGCAGACACTAGTGATGTTGCAGTTGGAGCAGTCCTCCTCCAAAAGAATGGAAGTGGACAATTACAACCATGCGCTTATACATCCAAGAAACTGACAGAAACTGAGCAAAGATGGGCCATATAGGAGAAAGAGGCATATGCTGTGCGGTGGGCAATGCTCACATGGAGACATTTCTTGGAAGGAAACCAAATCCCCTTTGAAGTATGGACTGATCACAAAAATCTGGAAGCCCTGAGAAATCCATGGAAACTCTCCGAAAAACAAGCAAGGTGAGCTCAATACTTTAAACGTTTTAATTTCACTCTCAAATATTTTCCTGGGAGAAAGAACTTCTTAGCAGATGCACTGTCCAGAAAACCCCAATACAACAGCAAAAAGATTGAGGTTATAAAACCTAGAGCAATTTTTAAAGCTCAAGCAGACAAAAAATGCTGCAATCCTAAACCTTTCAAGACTGGGGACCGTATATATTTGTCCACAAAATTCTTAAAATCATTACAACCCTCTAAGAAATTAGCACCAAAATTCATTGGCCCATTCCCCATCTCCAGAATTATTATCCCCGTGACAGTAGAGCTTCGACTTCCCAAAACACTTAGGCAGATTCATCCAGTATTTCACTGTAGCTTGCTCAAACCGGAGACCACTTCAAACTTCAGACTCCCCCTTCCCACACCTCCAACCCCCATCATGGTACATGGGGAACAACATTTTGAAATTAAAGATATCCTTGATTCATGCACTCACCGTGGATCCACACAATATTTAGTAGCTTGGAAACACCTTCCTCAGAAAATGAGTGGGTAGCCAAACAACCGGTAAAAGCACCCACATTACTACAAAAGTACCCTGATAAACCATCCTGAATTGCAAATGTAATGCTTGATTTTTGTTTTTTTCAGGTAGACCTATCTGCTTTTTAAGGAGGGCAGGATGTCAGATCCATATATCTGTCATTTCTTCGGTGGAAGAAGAAAAGGGGCGGGGGGGAGAGACTGATAAAGAAATCCTTTCTTGATGTAACCTGAAAATATTTAATCTAATATCGAATTTGTGTAACCTACACATGATACAATGGAGGGAGGAAACCCAGATGGCCGGAACCTATCACCTCTGAGAGGCACAGCCAGGAGATGAGAAGACCATAAAAATTCCACAGTGAGATGTGTCCTGGGAACCTCTGGAAAAGTTTGTTCTGAAAGTGGGTGGGAGGAAATTAGGTATGCCCTGGGAAACTGTGAAAAAGATCATTCCTTTAAAAAGAGGTGGGGAGGAATTAATATACTGGCTTTTGTTTCACTAAATACACATTGAGATAAGGGGAGAGGTTCTAAACTCCCTTATCTCTCCCTGTATGCCTGAGAGACCTTAGACTCTGCTTTGAACTCCTACATGAATTGTCTCATCTCAATAAAGGATTCCTTTTGATATGTTTGGCTTTCAGAAGTTCATTCTTGTTAATTGAATGGGAAAAAGTTTTGTAGCCTGACACTTTATATGTCACAATTTTTTTGAACTTCACCAGATTTGGGTATGTAAAGGCTTCCATCATTGAACCATTCTGGGAATTTCAAATAAACCTTAGGTTTTATTTTTTCCCATACAGATAATAGTGAATTTCTTATATAAGTGATTTTAAAAGTATCTATAAATTTTATTCTTCTCATACCATGAGAAGCCATGCCATCCAAGTTGTAAATTGTGTCCTTCTAAATATATCAGTCTCTTATGCCTGAGCATTATCCATTCTTTTAGCAATGTTATCAGTTGCATAAACAGTGTTTTACATGAGCATTTGTATAAAGGGGTCTTGATCTAGCTGAACAATATTTTTATTTATACAGAAACCATGGAGGAACGTGTAAGACTAGTGAGGGTAGTGCTTGAGGAACACCAAGCAGTGCAAACTGCAAAGCTCTCTAAGTGTGAATTCCACAAAACAAAATTAGTCTATTTAGGGTACCAGGTATCCCACAAAGGGGTGGAGATGGACCCAGAAAAAAATGTAAGCTGTCCTAGCATGGGAGGCCCCTCACAAAAGGAAACAATTGCAGAGCTTCCTGGGGTTCACTAATTATTACAGGCAACTCATCCCTGCCTTTCCCAGACCACACTGCCCATCACAAACCTCCTGAAAGCCAAGGGAGGAACTAAACCCAAGCAGACTCAGCCATTAAAATGGTCAATGGAAAGTCAAACCACTTTCAAGAAATTGAAGTGGTTTTTTGCTACTGAACCCGTGCTTAAACCCCCAGCTCCTGACCAACCATTCATTATCCAAGTGGATGCTAGTGATGTGGTGGTGGGGCAGTTCTCCTCCTTAAATAACCTGCAGGGGGAGTTGCAATACCTCTTGAAAGCTCTCTAATGTCGAGAGGTGCTGGGTGGTTTGGGAAAAGGGGTTGTTTGCAGTGCAGTGGTCACTTCTCACCCGGAGGCAGCTCCTAGAATGCAGTAAAACACATTTTGAAGTTTGAACAGATCAGAAAAATTTGGAAGCCCTTAAAGCTCACTGGTAATTATCCCCCAAACAAGTGAGATGGGCACAATGCTTCAACCAATTCAGTTTTACCCTTCTTTATCTCCCGGGGGTCGGGGGAGAGAACTTCCTGACCAAGGCCTTATCACAATTGCCCCAATACAACAGCATGAAGGAGGAGGTAGTCAACTGGAGCATTCCATCCGGCCAGAGAGAGGCCCAGGCACAGAAACCTCTCACGGAAAAAATAGCTGGTGACAAAGTTCAGGCACTAAAAGGGACTCTAACAGAATGAGTGGTTCAAGCTCCACAAGGGAGATCTCTCATTAAGGGACAACCGATAGGAAATAGACTATATGTCAACTCTGACATATATGTGTCCACTAGACAGTGGACCTTAGTCTTGCAGTGGTGTCATGGCACTAAAACTGTGGGACACTTTGGATTTGTGAAGATCTTCCATTTCATTAGATGCCAGTTTTGTGGCCATACAAGACAAAAGGACATTGAAAACGATGTGGCTAGCTGCCCGATAAGTGCCTTAGCAAAAAGATGCCCGGGTAAAACCCTGGAGTTGCTGTGGTCCATGGCCAGCCCCACAGTCCCTTAGAAGGAAATATCAATGGACTTTATAGTAGAATTAGCTGAAAATTAGCTGTGGGGAATATGATGACTTGGGTCATAACTGGGCCAACCTCCTGCCCTTTGCAAACATTGCCTACAATAACTGTGCACAGCAGCACAGGTTTTGCACTGCTCTGAGAGGTGACCAGCTTGGACTTTGCTCCTATGTAAGAGCTTTCCTAACACACTCCCCAATATGCCTTGTTGGCATACTGGGTAAAAACTCTACAGAACACCTGCACTACAGTCCACAAGGCGTTAGACAAAATGAGAGAGACTTCTTTTCCTTTTTAGCATGAAACATTTTGCTGCTTATCCAAAGAGCTTCCTTAACTCAACTTTCAGACAATTCTGCCTGGATGACAGAATCTTCATCGACATACTGTGTTCCGGACTACCAGGCTCGAAAGCCTGCAACTCTGATTGGCCCGCGAATAGCAGATCATGATTGGTCACCGCAGACTGATCTGATTGGCTAGTAAACGGGCTGCCGCGATTGGCCCAGCCAAAAGCGGCAAACTCAAATCGCCTTCATTGGCTGCCTAGCTGCAGCCAGCCCTATATAAGGGGCTGCTGCGGCTGGGATATTTCGCTCAGATCTGAAGTCACTAATAAAGAGCTGTTGTTGTTATCTGAATCTTGCCTCCATTCTTGAACCATCCTCCCAGATCTAACATACTGGGTTTCCCCCAAAATAAGACCCTGTCTCATACTTTTTTGCCACCAAAAAAGGCACCAGATCTTATTCTTGGAAAATGTCATCTACTGACTAACCTCACTTGTGTGTGTCACCCCCGGCCTCCTTTTCACTGTCAGGGGCCTTCAGGAACTTCTGCTGCTGCTGTTGGCAAGGCTTTCCTGAAGGCCTCTGCTGCTGATAACAGAGCTTCGATCAATCCAGAGCCTTGTTATCAGCTACAGAGGCCTTCAGGAAAGCCTTGCCAGCCTTGCTGGCTGCAGAAGAAATGGGCTGGCAAAGCAGATATCGGGTTGTGTGAGGCCTTATTTGGGGGAGTAGGGCTTATATTAGGTACACATGTAAAAATCAAGCTACTTACTTTCAGGGTAGGTTGTATTTTTGGAGAAACGGCATTTCTCCCGTGTAATTTCTTTCCATTTCACCTAAAATAGAAGCAGGCTCTTTTTGTTGTCTGTGGTTATAGTGAATGCCAGGGACAGCAGTGATTAGGACATTTATGATAATTAAATGCAGACATGATACATGCTGGATATGTATTCAAGGTTTGTAGGGGTTTCCTGTGACAGGGAGAGTATTTTTTTCTTTAAGACATGTTAAACTTAGAATAATTCTATTTTAGTTTCCAAGTATTTCATATCACAAAATGGCAAGAAATCACACCACCAATTTTCAGCAACCTCATCATTAAAATTAAGTGATATAATCCCGGCATAGTGTGTATATGTGTGTGACAGGGGCAAAGTAAGGGATTATATACTCTTGTCCTAGAGAGTTATTTATTAACTCCTTTTAGGCCTTATTTCTCCACCTTGAATCTTGGATCTGTCATTTCCTTGCCTACATACTTTTCTTCTGTTCATGGAGACTTCCTGGATGGTCCCACATTTTGGATGAAGTCCAAATGAATTATATAGGTTTGCTAACATAAGTGTGCTACGCAAGGAATGCATCATGTGGCAGGATCACTTCTGAGGAAGAATGGTGCTTTCCTGGGGGTGGAAAATGGAATTGTCATCATAGAATGAATGAATTGTGCAGTTTCTCTTTTGTAACCTGGAGAATAATTAAGATAGATGGGTAGATGAATTAGCTGTCCTGCAAGGTCAAAAGTGGATTGCCTTATTACTCTATTATTTCACCGTTGTGCAGCCATCACCACTAACACCTTTTTCATGATATTTTGTACATCCGTACAAAAAAAGAGGGGGAGCAGCAGAGAGAGAGAGAGAGAGAGAGAGATACAAATTGATCGTTTGCTGGTGAAATCAGTCTTCGTCATTGCCAGCAGTGCTTGGATTAATGGGATTGAAGGCTGCTGGAGGTTCAGGCAGAAAGACATGAGAAAAAACAAGAGAAATTGGCTTGCACCCTTGGGAATGGGATTGATGTGACTCTCACCGAGCTGTTGCTGTTGCTTCTTTCACCAACATTCTAAAGATGAAATTTGCTTGACACAAACTAGTGCCCAGAGTCTTAAAGATGGTCAGAAAATGAAGACCATCCTTTTCCTTTTCTTTCCTTAAGGGGAATGTTTTGCAGCCATAGAAACCTGACCGCTTGGCCATATTCTGCAACCAATTGCATCCTAGAACAGAAGAGTCTTTCTGGATTAGGCCATATAGTCCAGCTCTTTCTGTTGTCTTCTAAAAAATACTTACAAACACAGAGTGGCATCCGACCTCTGAGAACAAGTAGAAAACAAAGAGAACAAAAACTTCCTAGTCTTCCTTTACCTCAGATTATATCCTATAAAGATCACATTTTTTGTTTGTATTTGCCACTTTGCTTTGGGAAACTGTACATTGGAGCTCTCCTGCTCTCATGTTTTCTTGGTCTTTATATACTATCAGATTACTGGGGAAGATAAGCAAAATGATCATCCTTCTTTTTGATGTTACAGTTTACCAAGAAAAGAAACAACAGCAGAGATATTACTTTAAGACCTGCCGGGTGGTTTTTAGAAAAGTGACAATTAACAGAGTTGAATAGAAAGAGTCTGAAATTCTTCCCTAAGAAAGGATGCAGTAGTGATCTGGCTGCAATCTTCCATCTTCCCACTGATTTCCAAGGTTGATTCAGCTGATGTGGCTGGTGTCTCTTTAACATAAATTTAGATCTCAGCTAGAAAAGTTCTGAGGACTTCAACAGTTATTTTGTATGTGAATTGGGACCAAAATTTATAGTGGAGCTTATACTCAAGAGAATGTTATTAATACTTTTAATGTTAACATTTAATATTTAAAAAAGGAAATCTATTCAAACTGTAAACTGCTTCCTTCAAACGTTTTAATTTTTCACAGAATCATAGAATCAAAGAAAGGGAACCTTGAGGCCATTTGATCTAATCCCTTCCATCCCAATCAATGTAGAAGCACAGATTCTAGGTGGAGGGTTCAAGTTTCTTCTTGAACAGATCTAGTAAAGGGAAGCCCCTCACCTCAATGGGTCATTGATTCATAACTGTTCTTATTGTTGAAAGTTTGTGAAACATTTAATTCTGGTTGAATTATCATACATCTTTCTGAAAGTTTATATAGCCTCCTCTCTGGTATGAGAGAGTATAGGTCTTGGCCTATTATGTGACATTGAGTTTTGAAGAGTATTACTAATCCTTGATTAAGAGTTATCACATAATCTTTTATAAAATGTGCTCAGAACTGGACAGAATAATTGGGTTAGTGACTGACAAATATAGAAGATAGTGAAACTGTTCATAGAATCATAGAATTTAAAGGTTGCAAAGTATCTTGGAGATCAAGTCATTCTGCCCAATGCAGAATTCAAGCCAACCTTCAGTAGTGGAATGTTTCTTTCAAGGGACTTATTTTCTTAGGGTTCGTCTCATCTCTTTACCCCCTTCTGGTCCTTGAGGGCAGACATGAAAATGGTGAGAGGAAATGGGACCTCTGGAGCCAAATTTGTGATAATCTATTTCTTAATTGAAAGGCCTACAATTACAGAATTATGGAATTTTAGAGTGGGAAGGGGCCACTGAGTTAATGCAGAAATGTCTGCCAAGACCTCTGCCACTGAAAGTATTAACATGGGCTTCCGTAGTTTGCTCCTTTTGAAAAAGAATGAAAAAGAATGCTTAAATGTTTCTTACCTGCAATTCCATCATTTTGAAAAAAAAATGAGAAACTACAGAAAGACTAACAAAGAAAAAATGCCCTGATCCGAGGTTCTCACCTGATTTCTAAATTAGTTCACCAGAGGTTTGAAATGATCAGGATGAGATTGCCTTAAGCATTCAGAGTGTGTGCTAACTCATTGGAATACTTTAGTACCACAACTTTTCTTTTTTTGCTATTTTTTTAATGCACAAAACACTGTAGAAACAAAATGTCACAGTGGACAGCTATTAACTTTAAAAAAAAGAAATTATTAACTTCAGCAATACGCAAAACCTCTAGGTAGATGTTTGTTTGTTTTGGTGAGTTCAATCAGCCTCCTCTACAGATAACTTTCTGGACAAGTTGATAAAGTTTCCTTGGCAAGATTTTTGAAAATGGTTATCTTATTCCTATACTGAGATAAAGTTATTGATCCAAAGTCCGACAGCTGGTTTCATTAGAATCAGAAATTCATGTCTCCCATTTCTAGTCCAGAACTTTAACTAAAAATGTAATTGACTTTAAATTACAATGCCATCATGTACCATCTTTTTCTTTATTGTTTTTGTTTGACATGACATTTGTTCCTTAGAAATGAGACCTGGACACCTTCCTCTTTTAACTTTTTTCTTATGGATCGATGGAGCAGCAAAATTTTTTGTCATTCTGTGACAATGTTTTGATAGAATCATTAATTATATAATCAAATCTTAATTAGACAAAGAAGCAAAGTTTGATCTGTCCTTATGACATGAAAATATATATATTTAAATCCCATTTAACAGATAGCTTAACTCATATGGCACTCAAAGTTTCTTGCTTAAAAGCAAAGGATTAATCATGTACAATAGAAATACAAATGGAAATCCTTCCAGTTTAAAAAACATAGATAGTTGAAAAAGATCATGAGAGATTATGAAATAGTATGAAAACCATGAACTGATAAGATAAAAAGTGTTGTGATTTTCAAGCAGCTCTAAAAAGCTGATGTCCACCAGTAACATTGTGTAATGGTGCAAGTTTCTGCAAGATAATTTTGGATTTCTCTGGATTTCTTGCATTCCAACTTAACTAAGCACCAGAGAATTTCAGCATTTAAATTGCTGTGAAAAGAATGGTTGTGGCTAAGAGGGAAGTCAGTGCCAAGCATGGGAAGATGGATTAAAAAGATTGAAGTGACACAGAGACTAACACAAAACACTTAGAACAGAACTAACCTAGGTAAAACAATTGAAAGTGAATTGAGCAAAAGTTATTCTTCTTAAGCCAACTAGTGGCTTTATGACACACCCATGTAGTTTGATAATAAAAGGGAAGTGATTGGCCATGACATTTTTCAGTATGTTTTTCAATTGCCCAGCCTAATCTATAACTTTATTATTTTCTGGTATTCTCTCTCCTAAATATTACTCAGGTCCAGCAAAGGTGTCAGCAGATTTTACATTAAAAAAGTCAAGATATCAGTCATAGCAGTTTGATTGAAGGCCTGTGACACCTAAAAAACAGGTAGAACTTCAGTTACATCATCAAGGGCACCATTTTGAATTTTTTTAATCACACCCTGAAATTTACCCTGAGATCCTTCCCTACTTAGCTTTAAAAAAATCAGCCTGGGTCACTTAATGTCAAGCTCTTGGACAGTTGATTCAAAATAAAATACTTTTTTAGTGGGCATAAATCCGTAGTTTTAAGAAGGTTTGTTAAAGTCAAAGGTTTTAATTATAAGAAACCCACTTAACAACTGTCTCACAGCAACAGACATTTTTAATTCAATTGTGGTCACAAGTTCAGGACTATCCGTATAGATAAGGATTTTTTTCCTCAGCTACAAATTATATTGCAATTGAAAACCAAATAAACAATTCCTGAATCATTAATAATGCTGTCAGAGGACAAAGGTTTTTTGACAGCCGCAAAACTGGTGGCCCCAAGTCCACTTAGCCTGTTTACCCAGGAGTCTGTGCAAAGGTTTTGCTACGGTTGCTTTTCTTGGGAGAAAAACACTACAAAAATTTAGCAGTCCCAGCAATGCTTGTAATTCAGTTTGATTCCTAGAGGTGGGTGCTTCTTGTATGGCCCTGACCTTTTCTTTGGTAGGGTGTAATCTAAAAAATCGACATTGGGTATTGCAAACTGACATGTCTCCCTTTTTACTTTTAACCCCGCCTTCTGAAAACTGCTTAGTACTTCGGTTATTTGGTTTAGTAATTCTGCATTGTCTTCTGCTGTCATTAATACATCATCAAAATATGGAATTGCCCTCAGGATTCTGAGTAGGAGGCACTCCATGAGGCTTTGAAATAGTTCTGGAGCCATACTCATGCCAATTTGGAGCCTGCGGCATTTAAAGGCTCCTTGGTGGGTCACAATAGTTTGAGCCTCGGCAGTGGCATCATCCACTGGGAGCTGTTGGTATGCTTGCACCAAGTCTAATTTAGTGAAAAATTTTCCCTTTCCTATTGATGCAGCAAATGCTGCACTACTGGCACAGGATAGGCACTCTGCCACAAGGCCCTGTTGAGTGTACATTTTTAATCCACACATATACAGACTGAGCCATCTGGCTTTACTGGGGTCATTATAGGGGTTTCCCATTTTGCATGGTCAACTGGCTGAGTACTCCCTGTACGATTAATTTGTCGAGCTGACTATCTGTTTTGGGGTGTAAGGCAAAGGGCATCCTGTGGGGCTTAAGTTATATAGAGGCGACCTGAGGGTCAAGATTAAATGAAATAGGGGTCCCCACATACTTGCCTAACCCTTCATCAAAAATGTCCATGAATTCCTGGATCAGTTCTTTGATGCTGTCATCAGGTATTGCATTGATGCAGTCACCCCAAGTCTCAAAGAATCAAACCAGTCCAGACCGAGTAGGCTGGGCAAGGTGCTTTCTATGATGGTTAGTTGTAAGGGTCCTCTGAATTTTTTAAATGCCACTTGTAAGATTCCAATCACCAGGACAGGGATATGGTTCCCTTGATAATCTTTCGGGTGTATGCATTGGGTCCTCAGTTGTCCCTTGGTGATATTAGGCACCAGCTTCTTCATTGTGGCCCATGAGACAATTGACAGGGATGATCCCATGTCACATGGTGTGCCCTCAATGGAAACAGTGATGGTGATCTTTGTGGTGAGATGGCTTGTCCAATAGTTTGGAATGTCATTTTTGGCTCAGCATACTGTTCTTCCTTCTTCCGCAGTTTCCAGGCTTGCCCTTTTTTAAACCCCGTCTGTGGGGTGGTTTGACTTGTGTGGCAAGCTGCTGGTTGACTAGCTCAGCAGACTTGCACCAAATGCCCCATACGATCACAATGTTGACAAATGGCATCTTTGAATCGGCAATTTGATCTTGGATGGCTCCTGTCACATCCAGCGCATGCGGCCTGGGTTGCATCTGACTCGGTTGCCTTCTTACTCATTTTAAGGTGGCAGATATCGTCTTCCTCATTTGTCAAATCTTCATGTTTAGTATTGTCTTGGTGTGCTGTGACAGTTCGGCATGAGGAGTTTGGGCTTTTATGGTTTTGAATTGCTGCCGTTGCCTTAATCAATATTTCGGTAGCTCGAGCTTCATCTAGCACTGTCTTCAGTGTGAAGTTGGGCTTTGCGAGCAGGCGCCATTGTAGGTTTAGGTCTTTTACTCCGCATACAAACCTGTCCAGTAGTATTTCTTCTAAATTATGGAACTTGCAGTACAATGCAGCCTGTCACAGTGCTGCAATGCAATCATTGATGGACTCGCCCTTGTTCTAGTCCTGGCGATGGAATTCATGTCATCTGATGATCTTAGATGGTGCCAGCGCATAGCGCATTCTGAGTGCATTTACGATTGTAGCCCAAAGCACTGTTTGTACAATGGCAGGGGCCACCAGCGCTTTAGCTATATCAAAAATTTCTGAGCCGCAGTTGCTCAGAAACAAGGCTCTCTTCCTATTAACCAAGAGTTCATGGAGGTTGTTAGCCTGTAGAAAACACTCAAATCTTACAAGATAGGAGTCCCCATGTTCTACGGCTAGGTTGAAGGGTGTGTGTGGAGCGTGCATGGTCATCTTTGAGGAAACTGAAGTCAGTGTGTCTGTGCGTGGGTCTATTTTCTGGTGACCATTTGCTGCTTGTTCCGCTGCTTTTAGTCAGCTCTTTTTGTTACATTTCTTCCAATCTCACCTTCATCGCCAGTGTTATGTCATGGGTGAAGGAAGAGATGGAGACACTGCTAACATTCATATTCTTTATTATGGAGCACAATGCAGCAAAACTCCCATCTGACAGTTCTCCTTTTATAGAAGCTGTCAGACAGTTCAACCAATCATTTTAAAGTATTCTCCCACCCGATAGGCAGACCAGAGTGAAAACTACTCCCTAGGTCAGTATGTAACACCTAGATGTTTGTTTCTTTAGGGGTGGCCATCTTAAGCTCAATGTCCTGAACATTTTGAGTGTCCTTATTTTTTAAAAAAAGGGGACTATTTTTTTTTATTTCAGATTTATCTCATTCTATTGCATAACTTGCCCTGCTTTGCCAGAGTAGAGAGTGGTAGAATGGTATCAGCAAATAGTGAATGATCCCATTGAAATAAGGCAGTTGTTTGATGCCTGATGCTATGAATGTTAGAGGAAGAGAGCTATATTAATCTATGACAGAAAAGTCATGGGTCTGGTAGCACCATTTCTATGGTACCCTTTATTAAGAAAGCATAAACTTTGTGAACTCACAAAAGCTTATGCCTTTTAATAAAATGTATTAGTTGGAAAAGGTGCTACCATGCCTTTTGATGCATGGATGAATGACTATGT
Source organism: Pseudonaja textilis (assembly GCF_049901715.1). Classification (NCBI taxonomy): domain Eukaryota; kingdom Metazoa; phylum Chordata; class Lepidosauria; order Squamata; family Elapidae; genus Pseudonaja; species Pseudonaja textilis. The sequence goes on along the minus strand of NC_141993.1, from coordinate 2,738,391 downwards.
TTCTAATAGTCTTACTGTAAAATATAGATAGTCCTTGAATTATGAATGTAATGATCCTGCCCATTTCTTTTGTAGCCTGAGTATTCATGAGAGTGAATCTTGTACCTTGAACAGGATCACTCCCTCCTTTTGCCTATGCATTTGCTAATTGAATGCAAGACTAATTAAGTGCACATGAGGTAATTCTGGGTAGGAAAGGCCATGGGGGGGCTATTGATGGAACAGGCCAGCTACCTAAGACTACCCAAGGCCTCCCTGACCCACTGAAATACTTCATTCTCCACACAATTCGTTCCTCCCCAACCTGCCATGCTGGGTCCCTTACCTTGTGAAGATCTAGCAAGATGTCTCCTCTCCAACCTCTCAGCCTTTGCAGTTCTGTTTGGGCCTTCACAGGCCTCACCAGGCAGGTTGCTGGCCAGAATGGAGCTTCTAAGGGACAGATCTGACCTTCTGACACTCTGTTTGGGCCTCAATGCCCCCCCCCCCCAGTCCATTGCAGGCCAAAATTGAGCTACCAAGGGACAAATTTGGCCCTCCAATGGTCCATTCAGCCCTTTGCAGGCCTCCCCCAGCCCACTGCAGGCTGAAATGGATCATCAGAGGACTGGATCCACTCCCCAGAAACTCCATTTTGGCCTGGAAGGAGCCAGGGGAGGCCCATGGAGGGCCAAATCGAGCCAGCAGATGCCAGCTAGTTTTCTCTGCTCCTACATGATCAACAATCAGCTAGGCGCCAGAAAAGAGTTTAGTTTTCCCCTCTGCTATTACAGAAGAGAAAGAACTGTTTTGTTTCAGGGTTGCCGAATAGAGGAGAAAGGGAAGAAGGAAACTTAATTCCCCATGCAATCCACCTCTGTTGCCCAGCTCACTCTGTTCCTCTTTCTGGTAACTCAGTGATCTCAGTTAGGAAAGGAAACAGATTCTGGCTCCACGTTCCACTGTTTTGTCCATTTCCAATTTGCCTCATTTGGCTTTTAAAGAACCTCCATCTCAGCTGTTGTTCTTCAGATTGAACTCATTTCTGCTCTCCATCTTACTTATCATGATTCTCTTGATTAGAAAGAGAAATGGTGACTTGTTGCTCAGTAGTTCTTCCTTATCCTTTTAGGAATTTTAGCAAAGATGGTTGGAATAGGAATTTTCCCTCCCCATTTTTCCTAATGAACTGATGTTAGTTTCCCATCCTACAGTTATCCTCATTTTAGAGACTGATAACTGAGTTTGGCTTTCATTCCCTATTTTGAGTTCAAAATGTGGCTGTAGAGACTCATAAAATTGAAGGAGGTTTCCCATAGGAACCTGATGTTTGCGATCCCCATTCCCTGCCTTTCCTTTGAATAGAATCATCTTTCAGATTTTTCTTAAAAAATATTCTCTGGAGGTGTTCCTTTGGGATTCCAAGACCATGGAGATCCCTGTCCAGAGACGCAAAACATGAAACCATTCTACGCTGATCTTGAAATGGTCCTTGCACAGTCTTAAAGCACATTAGAAAGGGAAAGGGAAGGATGTGGACCTTTCTACACTTGGACACCCCTTCACACAAATTCTGCTATCCAGTTTCGGCTGATCCCCATTTTGGCTTCCTCTGTTTCCTATGTGGTTTGCAGGAGCCAGCCAGCTGAAGTTATATGGCAATGGCAGCCGCTCTGTTCTTAGCCAAGAACCCTGTGAAATTAATCCACATCTCACTGAAATCCTACCCAGCATTCGGGTCACTGCCTCATTTCAGCACAGCGAAAGGAGGGATTCCACCATGATTTATTACTGGCCCCAATGCACATATTATTATGAAATGAGTTTATTACACTCTAAATCTCCTGTTAATGTGCTACTGTTTTAATCCCTTTATCCAATTTTCAGTCTCTCAGGCTTGGCTGCCATTCACTTGCACAAAACTCTCCAATCTGAAGGTTTTATTGTGCGATATCCATATTCATTTATCCTGCTTTAAGGCTATAGGGGGGAGGATTGGAGAGGGAAGAATATGGATGAAATAGGAACGAGGAAGACTGTAGAAGCAGCCATTTAAAGAAAAAAACTAAAAGAAGAGCAGGAAAAAAAAGAGAAACAAGGATTGGAAGAGACAGGTTAGAATTAGCCATGCTGAAGGAGACTTGGCGGGACAGGGTGACTGAACCTAGGCTTAGCCATGGATCTGAATTGCTTGTAGGGCATGATCTCAAAGTCAGATAATGAGGGACGGTTTAAGAGTGGGGTTACTGTAGGATATATTCTATTATTAGCAAAATATTGCTTAGGAAAGATCCTTCAGAATGCCTGTTCTGGAATGCACTTCCCAGTCCTTATATGTGAGTGTTGAATCTTGCTTTAGGGGCAGAAATGGGAGGGTGCATCTTTCACTTCTTTTGAGCATGTCTTTAAAGACATGTTCAAAAGAAGTGGAAGACACACCCAAACCTGTAGCCACCTTGTCTAAAAGTAAAGGAGTCATTATGATCTTTGTCATGTGCAGTCACAAACTGTTTACTCAAGTAGACACGTAGGGTAGAATCTTTGAAGTCAACCATTTAATCTAGAATTTTCCCAGACTTCATGAAGGTTTAAAATATGGAAACAGCCGAATAAAATATAACCCCACTGGGTACCATTAGGCCATTGGACTTACTCTTTCCTCAGAAATCAGAGGATCACTGATGACAGGGGAAGATTGTGCTTTAGCCCAGTTGTCATGGGGCAGGGGGAGGAAAAGAGATGGTAATATACACTTTCTTGTGTACAGGAAAGAAAAAATAAAGCAAAGGCGAAAGACGAGGATACAAAATATATATTAGGTCCCAGTGCTGTCTATGCAGTAGATTTCTCTTGGTTTTTATGTCTCGTTACCATCCATTGTGCCATACTGAAAACTGACAGTGTATCTGGGAGTAGGTGTGTGAGAACAGAAGTGGGAAATCATTGACCCTACTTTGCTAGGAGACAAGCTCAGGCAACTGTAGAGCAGAAAAAAGGAAAGAATCTGTCTTCAGTGACATCACCCTTTTTTCGCCTCTCCCTCCAAATCTAGCAAGTTTCCCTGGGTTTCCTTTCTCTGACCCCATCATCATTCCCTTCCTTCCTTCAAGGGTGCCCCCTCTTGTCTTCCACCTTAGCTTTTCATCATATCCTTTCTCTCTCTTTCTTTGGCATTTTACAGCCCTCGCCTCTTCTACCATCCCTTCTGAACTGGGATCTCCAACCACCAATTGTCCTTATTCTATTTTAAAGTGAAGTTTGGCCATACAAAGAGAAATGGTAAATGGAAAGAATTTATGGGTGAGAATTCGATTTGGTTTAGAGTAGGATTTGAGTGGGAACTAAGGAATTAATTAAGGTTGACCGCCTGATATTCCCTTAGCTTGATTTTGAATTAGTAATCTGAATAGTACTTAAAAGTTGCTCAGTGCCTAATCGCATCCCTGCTTTCTTTGCCATGTTGTCTTTCTTTTGCCATCACATCATCTTTTGCCTGACATCTTCTCTTCTTTGTTCTTCTTCCTTCTTCCCAGCCTTTTCCTCCCTCCCATTCTGGCTTCTTTTGCCTTCTCTCTGCAGCTCCCTGTGATGTCAAGCAGTTCCTTTCCCACTCTGACACAGAAGCCCTGTACCACTTCCAAGGCTCCTGCTGTCAGCTGGGGAATAGATAAAGATAAATGATATTATGTTAAATTCCACTTAATGACAAATTTTTAATTTTCTGAACATGGTCATTTTCTGGCTAGTGAATCAAGTGTAGGGAGCTAATTACATGAAGATCTGAACAAAAATAACTCCTAATTTTCAAGGATAATGGAAGAGAAATGTTGGAGATTAATGGCACTATTTATCTTTTTTAAATTTCTATCTTTCTCTGTGATAGCAGTGCTCCCCAAGGAAAATATTCATAAAATGAAATTGAAGTCGTAACTTAATAGGTTATTAAAATTTTTGAGTGCATATCACTTTCCTTCCGCCGCACTGTAAATTTAAATTGAAGTTTGCAGCTCCCCGAGTCACCAATGGAGGTTTTTTTTATGATGGCACAATAGAGGGAAACATGCATCTTTGTCAAGAGGTATTTGCTATTCTAATTTTATGGCAGGCCGGATTATCAGAAAGGAATGTCAGAGTACGGGGAAGCTGACAACACCACAGCCTTAAGCCATGTGTTTCCATTAGTGCCCAAAGCCGTCCAGGGGTTTCTCTGGACCGTTATTTTCCATTTCAGTCTTTTATCTTGATTTAAAGTGAGGGCGCTGAAAATTCAGCTCCTGTCATTTTTCTCTCCCTCCCAACATGCACATTGTTACCTCTCTCTCTCTCTCTCTTTCTCTCTCTCTGCCTGCCTCTGGTCATGCTTCTCTTTCTCTCTTGATGTTTTCTCCCTTTTTATCAGATCATTCTTGGCCAGTAGAAAGAAAGCTGGAAGTCTTAAGCTGGTGATACCCCAGGCTGAGACTCTGGAGAGAGTGCCTCTCTGCCCCAACCAATAGCCCGTCACTCTATCACTAGACGAGTGAGCAGCTAGGATGTGATTCCATGCCACATGTGGTCAGAATCGCTACTTTCTCTTCCTGAGCCCAATTCTTCTGCTTGGGAACTCTGGAATCCCCTGGGAACGATATGATAACAGCAACAAAGATCATGCTTTGGGCTAGAACCAGGGAGACTGCTACTGTGACCTGCTCAGTTGCTAATGTGAATACCTACTGTGAAATAAATCTGCTCTCCACACTTTTATCAGTTCAGCCTGCAGACATGTCAAGCAAATTGTAGATCAATAGAAGAGCAAAGTTGCTGGGAATTGGAATGTGCAGAAAGATTAATAAGGAGCCCTTTTATTGCAAAAGGAAAGCAATATTTGAGTTGCTATCATAGCAGTGGCGTAATTATTAACCTGCATAATTATTGATGGTTATCTGTATAATCCTGTTTTCACATCATGCTAGCCACTGGCACAGAAGTTACATTGGATGGGCCCTGCTGCTCTGGCCATCAGCTTTTTTTTTACTGGACTGGTTCCCTCTTTGTTCTTATCAGAACCAAACATCTTGAAGATTTGCTTTATCTGATTAGGGTATGTTTGTCATGTTATATACGAAACTGCAAAAGCCCAGATTATTTTTAGAAGGCTCAGTCAATTAATCAGAGAGTAAAATGAGCTTTTATCTAAACTCATCTGAGCCCATTTTAATAGGTCAATTATGGAAACATTTTAGTACAATGCTAGTGGAACAGGAACATTGGTTCATAAAAGAATAGTGTATGTTCTATTTCTGACTAAAACACTTCCATTGAACTAAAAAGATACTCTTAGGTACCTCGGGCTAGGTTGTAGCTGAGAGACCTATTTGGGTTCAACCACAAGGTACCTTGGCCTGCTAGGATAGAATTATGCCCTTTGGCCTTTTGAATAGCTGAGTAAGAAAGATTTGTTATCAATGACAGGATATTCCTGACTTTATTCCATCTTCATTCTTTTTTATCTGGATTTCCCTTCTTACATGAAATTGGGAAAACTTAAAAACAATGGCTCTTCAGAATTTACAGAGACATAAGAAGGTACTGATGGAAGGGAGTTGGGAAGAGGTTATTCCACTTTCTGTCCACCTGCAATTATCTAGTGAAAAGACATAGGTGTGAGTCAAAGCAAGGGATCAGTCTGGGAAGAAAAAGGAAATAACTAACTTTGTCCTCTGCAAAAATTGTGGTGTATTTCTTTATAAATCTTACGGAGAACAAGAAACTGTTAACATTATGAAATCCTAATCTTATGTCCAATCTATATAAACCATATGTTACAGAAATGCCATTTCCCTCCAAGGGTCTTTTTGCAAGGTTACCGATTCCTGGATAAGCATTGGTTGAATACCCAGAAAATTTTTACCGGTTGGAAATGGAATGTACACAAATAACATTACAATCTAGCATCTTCTCCTAACACGAAACAACAAGCTAGTGTTGTAATAGTATATGGGATTGACCATGAGAGACCAGACAAAGAGATACTGACTAGAAATGGTCAGATAAGAGAAAGCATAGCTCTCAGCAAGAGGTTCTGGAGGAACCCTTCCGTAGGTTGTCAGACTGTAAAATAGGAAAATGGTACTTTTAGATTCGCAAGATTCTGTTAATGTAGCTTTACAATAAGGTGAAATTAGTTCATCTGTTGTTTTTCCTGTCTGATTTACCTGATAAGGCCGAGAAGCATATAGAAACTACTTAACTCTCAGGATGGAACATGCACCCAGGTGATGGTGATGGTGATGGTGGTGATGGTGGTGATGAAGAAGAAGATGACCCCTCTTTAATTTATTTTTAGCAGCAAACTTGAATGACCATAAACAGTTATGTGACTTCTGTAGTAAGGGACAATTTTTAGAGAGAATCAGAATGCAAAATAAAGCACTTCTAATTTTTTTTTTACCAGTGTGATTTTTTCAGTAGGGTAGTGGAGAAGACTATTTGTGGCATTTGGAGTCAGAAAAGGAAGGAAGGAAGGAAGGAAGGAAGGAAGGAAGGAAGGAAAGAAGGAAGGAAGGAAGGAAGGAAGGAAGGAAGGAAATTTCTCCCGCTGTCTTTTCTAGTCATTGAAAATTCTTCCCGTTAGAATGAGCTTGTGACTTTTAGTTCTCTCCCCACACCTTTATCCCCACCAACATCGATATTTTTTTAAAAGTGCAATTTAACAGATTGCCAGGCACCTGAGCAGAGCCTACTACCTTCCTAAATTTTGTAACATGCTGCAGACATTACTAGATGTTCTAGCATTTAAATATATTTAGGATCAATACAGAAAATGTAGCTGCCATGTGGAAAGTTTTTGGCAACATTCCAGATGACAGCCATCACACTGAGGAGGCGTTTTCTTATTCAAGCCACCTTTAAGTTAAAAAGGAAATCAAATTGTCAAATATTTATGTTCCCTATGGCAGGTCACTGCTGCCCACAAACAGAGTTACTTTTCCATACTACATAAAGCAGCAACTGGAGGCACCCCTTGTTACTTGTAGAAGTTGTTTTTCAGTCTCACAACGATGGATGAGGTTGAATGGGGAGGGCTGGTTTCCCATGCACAAAAGCTGGTCCGCCATTTGGACTAAAACACTTTCAAGGTCCTCTTCCAAAGAGATCCTCAAAACCCTTCATGACCCTGTGCATTATGCTTTGCTGGAATATTCTTTCAATCAGAAAGAAGCTGTGCCTCATTCAAAACGCAAGGAAAAAAAATCCTTCGACTCCATTAAAATAGAGAAAAGTACTTTTGCTGAGTTTGAAGTGATAGCAACAAAGGAAAAGCAAGAACTGAGGCAAATGAGTGAAGAAATTACATGTTGAAAGTAATCCCAAATTCCCTCTCCCAGGAGTCCAGGCTGGTCACCCAATCTGATCTCAGGGTTTTCATGAACCCATGAATTATGGGCATGCTTTAGAATGGCTCCTCTAAGACTAGCAGGGATGCATAACTTTGCCCCCACCCACACCAGGCCATCACGAATAGCGCATTCATTTGAGTGGGATAAAAACCAACCATCCAATTTTAATTCTCCTTTTAACTGTTCAGTTAAATCATTAGAAAGGTCAACATTCTCCTTCCCCTGGGCTCTGGTGACCACTGGGACAGCCAGTTGCTTCGTACAATAGGGCGGATCACTTCAGGTTGGATGCTATTATATTTGGGGCAATCTAGATAAAGCGTTTGCCATAAAATTATTTCCCCCCGGTAGGTATTTTAATAAAAAAAAGTAAACCGCTTTAAGTATTGTGCCCAATGAATTTGCTTGGATGACAGCATTTGTGGGGTCTTTAAAGCCTCTAGATTTTTGTGATCCGTCCACACCTCAAAAGGATGTTTTGCCCCTTAAAGGAAATGTCTCCAAGTTAATAATGCCCATCAGACTGCAAATTCTTCCCTCTCCCAAATAGTCCATCTCCATTCGGTTTAGTTAGTTTTTGAGAGGTGTAAGCACAAGATTGTAAAGTCCCATTCACATTTGCTTGTAGTAGGACTGCTCCCACAGCAACGTCACTTGCATCGACCTGGATGACAAAGGGGGCATCCATATCTGGGTTTTTTTAGAACAGGTTTGATTGCAAATGGTCATTTCAGTTTCTCAAAAGCAGCTTGGCATTCCATGGACCGCTCCAAAGGTCGGCTGGGCTTTGGTTTTCGTTCTCCTTTTGTCTTTAGGAGTTTTGTCATGGGTAACACAATCTTTGCAAAAGCCGGGATAAATTGACAGTAGAAATTAGCAAAACCTATAAAGCTTTGCAACTGGTGCGTGGTGGAGCCCATTCCAAAACTGCTCGGACCTTCTCCGGATCCATTTCTATTCCTTCATGCGATATGCAATACCCCAGGTAGTCAATTTTCCTTTGGTGAAATTCACAGATAGCTTAGCGTATAGTTTGGCAGCCTGGAGTTTTTTCAAGACTGACCTCACCAACTTTATGTGCTCCTCCATGGTGTCCATATATATAAAAATATCATCCAGGTAAACCAACACCCCCTTGTATAGGTGTTTCTCAGTTGTATGAATACAGCAGGGGCTCCTTGCAGACTAAACGGGAGTAGGTTAAATTGAAAGCAACCTAAAGGGCAATTAAATGCAGTGTTTCATTCATCCCCTTCCTTAATTTGAACTCTAGAGTAAGCTTCTCTCAAATCAAGCTTAGTTGAGATCTTTCCTTGGGCTAGGTGAGGTAACATGCCCTTCATTAAAAGGAGTGGATAAGCGTTTTCTATGCAAACGGCGTTTAAGTTTTTATAATCCACACGTAAATGATAAGAGGCATCTTTTTTTTTCTTGGAAACAACACGGAGGCCGCCACTCAGGGCCTACCAGGCTGAATGAAACTTCATTTTAGGTTTTTAACAATAAAAGACCGCAATTCCTCCAGCTCTTGCAGTGTCGTCGAATACAGTTTTGGCTTTGGGAGTTTCACTCAGGGAAGGATCTCTATGCTGCAATCTGTGTGGTGATGATATTAGCCTTTTCGCTAAAAACCTCCCTAAGGTCCCAATATTCTTTCGGAATTTTCTCCTCCCTCATGATGTATTCACTTCCACCAATGCCAATTCCTTGGTGTCCTGGGTTCTTACTAGAAGTCCCCCCCTCCTGCGGCTGAGCAGAATGAACGTCCAGCAGACCCTTCCTCCAGTCCACCTGAGGGTTCCATTTCCGAAGCCAGAGTAATCTGTGTAAGAGGGGGGCACTCCATCCCTGGGGTCACGATAAAACACAAAGTCTCTTGGTGTTTTCCCATTGACATTTCCACCGGCTCCATTACAAAATGAGCTCGGCCAACCCCAGCCAACGATCCATCTAACTGGCAAGATGCTATGGGTGTTTGAATGTTCTTAGTCTCAACCCCAGTTTGTCCACCACCTCTGGGCTAATTATGCATCTGGTACACCCAGAATCCAACAGGGCTAACATTCCTGGGTGCCAGATGAAGGCACCCTTAATTCCACTGGGATGGTCATGGGGCCCACTTGTTGACTTACCAGGGGGTTGTCATCAGAATCAGACTCGCTCTCGCTCAAAGTGGTCAGAGTTCCCAACTCCTCTTTTCCTGGAGGAGTGAACTCAATGACTTCTAGGTTTTTCGACTTTCTTCCCTCTGGCTGACCTTCCTTTGATATCCAGTTTAGTGTGGCAATTGGCAGCTCGATGACCCTCTTACCCACATTGGAAGCATGCTCTGGATTTGGGTTTCACTGCTGACCCACTCTTTTGAACTTTAGGAGCCTTTCTCAGAGCAGTAGGTGGAGGCTTACTCCAGTTGGGGCCACCTCTGCATCTGTTTCTGGCCAGATAAATCTCCACATCCGCTTCCAACACATACTAGTTGTCAGATCCGTATATCTGCCATTCTTCAATGGAAGAAGAGGGGAGAAGTTGGTACAAGTAATCCTTTTTGATGTAACCTGAATATATTAAATCTTATATTGAATCTGTATAACTTGCACATGGTATACAACTGGAGGACTGGAGCCAGAATTCTAGAAACTTGTCACCTCTTGGAGAGATAGCAAGAGGAGAAGGGACCATAAAAATTCCAGCTCTGGAAGATACCCCTGGGAAACTCTTCTAAGATATGTTCCCAGAGAAGGGGAGGGGGGAATTAACATGTTGGTTCTTTGTTTGACTAAATCCACATCAAAATAAGGGGAGGGGTTCTAACTCCCTTTATCTATTACTGTATGCCTGGACGCATCTTAGTTTCTACTTTGACTAGTATTGGATTCACTTCCTTTCAAGAAAGAATTCCTTTCAGAGGTTCATTCTTTTCGATTGAAGGGGGAAAGTCCAGTACTAACACTAGTGCTGAAGATCTCGAGGAGCCCCTCTGGAGATGCAGCTTTGGTAGATGTCCTCATTCAGCCTATCTTTGTAAGCTTCCATCAGGGCCTCTTGGGACCAATCTCATATGTGACATGCCAACTCTCAAAATTCATGGGTGTATTCTATTGACCTTCACCCCTGGTTTACGATTTTCATCCTAATTCTTGCTTTATGTTCAGCAAGGGGATCTTCAAACCAAGCGTGGAGGGCCGCCATAAACATGTCATAATCCCTCAGCTGAGGGGCATCATCATTATGAAGGGAGACCATCCATTGGGCTGCAGTCCCTTCTAGGGCTTTGGTGAGACACCTCACTTTGGCTGCTTCTGAGGCATAATCATCTCCATATTCCTCCATATGATTACAAACTTGGGCTAAGAAGAATTCCAACTCCTTGGAATCCCCTTCGTATTTTACTTCCAGTGAGAAACTTTTGGAATTCGGCACCTCCATGGTGCTGCCCCCCCACAAGGGGAGGCTGGGCTACAGCAGCCACTGGCATTCCTGCAGCCTGCACTGGCCCCGGCTGGGCTATGGGAAACACTTCTGGGGATGCAGAGGCTTCTGTCACCCCTATTGCTTCACCAGCCTCTTTGCACACAGGCAATGCATACCTCTCTCTAGCTCTCCGATTCTCTAGAGCTTCATGCAATAAATGTAAAGCTTGGGACAGCAGGAGGTCTTCTTTGTCTTCCTCCTGCCAGGTAGCTTCTCCCCACTGGCATCTGGCTGCCGTTACCCCAGAGGGGAGCTCCCCCAGCATTTCTATCCACACTACTCCCAAAGACTATTTGGAACGCACCACTGGCTTCTCCTCAATCTGCAACGCAGCTTCCCCTTGACTGCAAAGGAGCTGTCCAACAGCTCCCAAATCTTCTTGATCACTGCCTTGGTTAGACATTATTTCTTCAACCCCCATGCCAGAGGTTAACCTCCAGGTGGGCTGGTAAAGAGAGATCTTGCTTTATGTCCACTGTGCCTCATTCAAAACCCAAGAAAGAAATCCTTCGACTCCATTAAAATAGAGAAAAGTATTTTTATTGAGTTTGAAGTGATAGCAACAAAGGAAAAGCAAGATCTGAGGCAAATAGGCACGGAAATTACATATTGAAAGTTATCCCAAGTTATCCCTCCCCCAGGAGTCCAGACTGGTCATCCAATCTGAGGTGTGTATAATGTCATGTGGGGTAGATCTCCAGATGGCTTCTCGCTCATCTGATATGCCAAGACGGTTGACTTTGGCTTAGTAGAGATAAGTCTATGCACAGTAAGCAGGAAAGCATCCCCTCCTTTGTAGTTCACACAGAAAATGCTTCACTCTCCAGCAACCTTTCCCTCCCAAATACAAATTACCCCTCCCCTGTTGCTATGGCAGCCGACAAGAATCAGCAGCAAAAGATGTCGAGAAAACTTTGTGGAGGCTGACAACCCAAATCATCTTAACATAAGTTATTTATTACGCAGCCTAACTTCTGTAATCTGCCTACACTTTCTCCTTTTTGCTTACGTGTCTGCAAACAAATACCTCCTGGTAAGCTAGTAATCTTTCCCTCATGCCACTTATTTCCCTGTTCACCCTCTAAATCTCCCCCTCTTTCTTGAGTTTTGTTAATTCCAAAATGGTTGCAGATGCATCTGTTGTAGCCCACTATGGAGCAGAAAGCTAGACTACTGTAATTTGCTTTAAAACTTGGGATGCCTCTGAAAGCTATTGAGAAAAATGCAGAATGGATCCACTCATATGCTGGCTCTAGTGTTAGAAAAACTAGTCCGTCTTTCATGTTTGTCTTGGCTAAGTATGCTTACTGTTCCCCACATACTGTTTTGTGGGATGCCTCAGGGTTTTATCTGGTTCCTACTTCTATTTAACATAAAGCTTTTGGCAAAATGTAAAATTTGAAACGTAGAAAAACAGGATTGGAAAGGACCTTGCTGGTCTTCTAGTCCAACCACCTGCTCAAACAGGAGACTCTATACCATTCTATACGAAAGGTTGTCCAATCTCTTATTGAAAACATCCAATGAAGGAGCACCCACAACTTCTGGAGGTTAATTGTTATCAATGTCAAGATATTTCTCCTTAATTCTAGATTGGATCTCTCTTTGATCAGTTTCTATCCATTACTTCTTATCCTGTCCTTGGGTACTTTGGAGAATAGGTAGGCTCCATCTTCTATGTGACAATATTATATATAATATCCTTCAATATTTAATATCCTTCAATATTGGCAGGCTATCATGTCCTTCTCTTCATTAGACTAAAGATACTTAGTTCCTGCAACCATTGATCATACACGTTAGCTTCCAGACTGCTTATCATCTTTGTTGCTCTTCTCTGCATTTTTTCTAGAGTCTCGGTGTCTTTTTGCATCATGATGATACAAAAATAGTAGAACTAAAGTAGTATTCCAAATGTGGCCTCATCAGTGCAGCATAAAGCAGCACTATGACTTCACTCGATCTTGATATTATTCCTCGGTTGATGCAGCCTAGGACTGCGCTAACTTTTTGGGTAGCTGCAGCACACTCCTGGCTCATACTTAAGCGGTGGTCCACTAGGACACCTAGATCCACCCAGCCTGTGAATTTTCCATCCTTGCACTGCCAGAGATAGAGTTGGTGAGCAATTCAGGGTCCTCTTGGATTCACAGCTCCTGCTTGAATAGCAGGTGGCAGCTGCAGCTGTGAGTTTTTTGCATAGCCCCACAAAGCTGGGAAATAAACTCCGTTGCTTCATTCCTGCTTCTGTCCTTTCTTTTGCCTTATGCAGACATTTGTCCCTCTTTTGTTTTCTATTGCTTTCTGTACTCTGTAGTTGCTTCCTCTCCTATTATACTTTAGAAACGGAATGCCTTTTTAAGGCATTCATTCTTTCAAAGGACTCTTCCCAATTTATGAAGGAAATTGATGGCTTACATTATGAATTTATTCTCAGTTTTAGTCAGAGATTGGCAGGCCTCACACACCTGGTAAATTCAAGAAGCAAGAACCTCAAAGATTTCAAACAGGCATTTAATTCTAATCAAGGCAAACACATAATATTTAAATGGCAACAGTAAATTCTCAGGCAAACCTGTTCAAACTCAAAGTTGAACCTCTTTGAAACTTTCTCTTCCCACACACCCCTCAACTCTAACTCTGGTTTCCAATTGGAATTGTATATATAAGATCTTGGCCATAACTATTCTAGAAAAAGATTTTCTTTTCTGCTTGGTGTTTTTCCACAAGTGCAGGGTCTCATTTTTTCTAGATCAATTAAGTGTTGATTTATTTGGTTGTGATAGGAACTGACCAATTGACTTGTCACGCAACCTAATGTAAATAATTAGATTGAGGGCCAAAGAGATATAGAAAGAAATGAAGAAGCAGACGTTTCCTGAATGGTGATCCAAATGCCTGACTGCCCTTCTCTTCTTGGAGGAACTTTGTGCGGGATGGGTCTAGAAGAGTTATTTTACTCTTCAAATAAAAATATAAATGAAGCTATCTAAAACAGACTGGACAGATTTATTCACTTTGTTTACTATTTTTCTATTTTGCTTTTCAGGAAATTATTATCAAAGAATTACATCAATTAAAAAGGAGACTGTCTCCACATCTTATTTTCCATAAGCAGAAACATTCATTTTCTACCCTGAATCTGGCTTGTCTGCATGAACTGCCACAAAACTAAATCCAGTCAAAAAGCAGCAGCAGAAATTCACTTCAGCACAGTCCGTGAACAACCCAACAGCCAAAATACAGTGCTCTGGCCATTGGCGTGAGGGTCTTTTCTCACAATTCCTGTCCAAAAGGTTCATAAGTATACATTTTACATTTTTCAGCTTGCCTAAAACACATTGCTCTCTGAACATGTTAATACAAAATGAACTCTTCTCCTGGCAGAAGCCTAGTTTCCTTTCTTCCTTTGTCAGGACCACATTTGTAACCACGAGTACTTTCAGGCTAGGATTTCTGCATAGGCTTTCAAAACCCAAGTATTTCTTAGAGAGAATGGAGAGAAACAGGTTTGGTTGGACATCAGGATGGATGCAACATTCTAGAGGCTATCTGACCATGCAAGAGAAACAATATCTTCTTTTGATCTTGACACTAAACTTTGGTGGATGGAGATTAGGATTGTGTTTGCTTCTGTGTGCAGCTATTGGCTCATGTTCATCTTGGGATCCACCAGGATTATAGAAAGTGGTGGCTTCTCTCATTTTATACCTATGCCTTTCAGTCTTGAAATTCACCTTGTTGATTTCTATCTATTGTTTCAGCTTGTCTAGATAATGATGTTTCTGGATGTTGTCCTTTATATCTGATATGCCACTGTATTTGTGTCATGTGCAAATGGGCAATAGTTTATGCTCCCTCGGGTAAGCCATGTATAAATCATAGTATATCCTGGAAGAAAGCCCTACCAATCAACTTTTCCTCCCACCCTGATATGGAGTCATTGACATACACTTTGCTCAAACAAGTCTATGCCCACATAATTAATGGTACTATAGTACAGTTCACATTTGGCTATCTTTTTCAGTGTCTTATGGGAGATTTTATCAAATGTGATACTGAAGTTGAGGTGCATTATGTCCATAACATTCCCACATCCAACTAAATTGGCCACCGTGTCAAGAAGGAAATCAGGTTGATTTGGCACAATTTGTTCTTGATAAACTCCTGCTGGCTTCTGCCAACAATGCATTCTTCTCCAAATGCTCACTAACCTGCTGCTTAATCTTCTGTTACAGAGATTTATTTGACATAAGGTCAATCTATAAGTGAACTGGGTCCTTTCCCTCCCTCCATTGAAGACAGGAACAATATTTGCCCTTCTTCAGTCCTCTAAAATTTTCCCTATCTTCCATGATTTCTCAGTTATCAGAAAATGGGACTGTGAGATGATATCAAAAGCTGTCTGTCTTGGTTGGGTATTAGAGACTGGTGCTAATTATCTTTTTATTCACTTTGGATTTCCACTCCCTTCTTGTAACAATAGTTCTGTTTATGACTTTCTACAAACATTTATGTTTTGGGGAAATGACTGAAGCAAAGCAGAAGAGGAGTTTTCTCTACTTGCCTAGTTACTAGTAGGCCTGCTCTTCCTTTTTCTGTTTATTACTTTTGACATGGCCAAAATTTCCCCTTTTTGTCACTTGAAAGTGTCCTTGGATACCTAATTTTCTTTTGCAAATCAGTCTTTCTGACTTTCTTTCTTCAGATACTAATTATTTATTCATGTGCCTCCTTGGTGATTAGATCCATTTTCTATTTTCCACGCATGTATTTTTTTTACTCTTAGCTCTTATTTATCCATAATAGTTTCCAAAGTAGCTCCCCTCATCTCCAGTTTTATTTCTTATTGACATGATGTCTACTGGTATTTCCTGTTCTTTCTTTTAAGAAGTTTCTAATCATCTTATGTTCCCTTTATGCTGAGGATTTTTGTTCATTGGATCCCATATAGTAGTCCTCTCAGCTTGTTAAACCTGGTCTTCTATAAACTCATCCTTATATTTTCAAAGAAACACTCTTAAGGGTAATAACTAAAAGGTTTTCCAACAAAATTTGGCAGTGCAGCTTGTTACTGATTTCTTCTCTCAGGCTACAAGTATATATTGCTACAGGCACACACTTTGCTTTTGAGTGTCCAAAATCTCAGGAGTGCCAGCATTTAGTCAGTTTTGTTGAAAGATGATTAGAAATGGATGAATTTT
This sequence comes from Pseudonaja textilis, assembly GCF_049901715.1. Classification (NCBI taxonomy): domain Eukaryota; kingdom Metazoa; phylum Chordata; class Lepidosauria; order Squamata; family Elapidae; genus Pseudonaja; species Pseudonaja textilis. The sequence goes on along the minus strand of NC_141993.1, from coordinate 2,722,358 downwards.
TTGTGGTATAGTCATGATATATAATTTTGAACAGAAGCTCAAAACATCAATATTAGGGCAATACTACATCCTATTCACGAGAAAAATAGTTATGGCATAGGATTTCCTGCACGAAAAAATCCAGGTTTTTTTCTCGGTTTCTGATCTAATTTCTACTAAAGTAGAAATTGATGCTTATACAGAAACTCATTCATTGCCATTTAATTGTCCATGGCGTGTGAAGAGACTATTGTCTGCTACCAATACTAAACCTTTCTTAGGTTACATTAGCTTTCTTTTTCAAGGTGGGAAGGGGCAAAATAGATCTATTTTCACAAGTTCTCAGGAATGCATTGTATAGAATGTCATTTCTTGTGAGTAATATTAATTTATTTTTTTTCATTGTTCAAAAGGCTAGAGATATTTAAAAGTAACACTAAATGCTCTCTGAAAAGTAGGAGAGTGCATTAGATTCACTCAAAGCTAGATTCCAACTGCAGAGTAGGAAAATTCATAAGACATTTATTAATAAGGAAGCACAGCAACAGGATTCATTCTATTCTGAATTTGATTTTGAAGAAGCTCAATTTCTCATCAGTTTCAAGAAGAATATGCTAGTTTCCAACTGTCAACCATACAACAAAATGATGTTAAGCTTGTGTAAATTTCTACAATAGATAAGCTCATTGTCAGCTTTGGAGGCCATATTGAGTTTCGATGCTCCCACGCTGTCACAACTGAGCCTGAGAAAGTGGGAGGGAGAAATTCATTTGAGTATATCTAGACAAAATAAAATTCTTTTGTTGGTTCAAAGTCATTGAGTGTGATGCATAATGCAATGGGAATCTTACTTTAGGATGGATGGTGATTGGGCCATGTGATGTGGTGATGACTAAGGGGGGATGGATTTGTAGTTTTGACTTTTGCAAAGAAGCCCAAAACTTTCAGATTTGGGATTCCACAGATGTGCCAGTTACTATCCAAATAAAGGTACCTTTGAGATACGTCTGTCTCAGAGTTATTGATTGGAATGAAGGGTTGCTGGAATGCTGACATCCTGAATCTCTGAACAAACTCAGTACCTCAGAAGGGGGCTGGCAGGGGTGTTGAGCACTTGGATGGAGAGCCTATAAAACAAATAGATTCCTTCTCATATTTAGTGGAATTTTCGTGAATACAGGGTCTTGGGCCAACTACTTTGCACAAAGTTTTACGGAGACAATACCAAACTCTAAAATGTTACTTAAATTGCTCAGAAATACTGAGAGTTAAAATGCTACCCATCTTAAAGGTTCATAAAATAAAAATTGTGACAAACCTTTATATATGGAGAAGATCCCTTATTTCAACAAAATTAAGTGTGCTTTTTAAAAACTATTCTAGGGACTGATAGTACATCTGCAGCAGCCATATGAACTAAAATAGGAACCAACTCCATCTATAGTAATCAAAGCCTTTAATTACTGGTAGAGGTTCCTCTCAATGGAATCTGACAGAGTACCGAAATGCGTATTGAAGAACAGATGGGCACACTTCAACCTACCACATATATTAATCAACTTCTCCATACCATGGTCTCTCAATACAATGTCTATCCTCAGCTGTTCATCAGGCCAAGGCAATATTTAAACAAAGAGTTTTAGATGTCAATGCTCAAACTGATATTGAGTCACTAGTGAACATCAGGTCATTGACATGGCTGGCCAAAAATAAAATATCCTTCAAAACAGAAAAATATATATATATTTGACAATGGGTTTAACTCACTACTATCACCTAGATTTACCAGAGCAAGATTTGAGCAGCTGGATTCAATGGTCAAATATAGACAATTCCATCAAGTGCTATATCTTGAGAGAACATGTGTTTGTAGAGCATCAGAAAAAGAAGACATTGTACATTCCTTATTCAATTGTCAAAGATATGTCTCAGCAAAGGTTCAGTGTTTGACAGAACTGTATACTGAGACTCTTATAAAAGATTATCTTATTTCCTTCAGGGCACAAAATCATGTAGTCCAGAGGTCTCATTCTCATGGCCCGCGGGCCAATTGCGGCCCGCTGGACAATATCCTGTGTCCCCCACCGTGATATGAAAGTATAACATTAGTGTATAATATAAATACAAAGTATAATATAAAGTATAATATAAAGTATAATATTATGCGGCCCAGCCTCACCCAGACTCTGCCTCCAGCCGCCCCCAGGTAAATTGTGTTTGAGACCCCTGATGTAGTCACTAGAACTGTTAAGTTTATAGGCAGAGTTGTCCAATAGAACAGGCTTTATAGAAAATGTTGCGGTTGTATCCATTGGTAATGAATTCAGTTAAACATATAGATATTTTTAAATTTTAAGATTCATTATATACCTTTGCATCATATTTCACATACTTTTATCTTATTTTTTATCTTTATTTTATTTATTATAATTTAGTCTATTTAATTTCACTGCAGTCCATTCTATCGCATCTCACTGGGTCTTGCTTGATGTCATTTTATTGTATTGTACTGAGGCTGATTCTCATCCTTTGATATGACCAACTGACTAATCAATAAAGTAAAGTAATAAAGCATGAGTCTGGGAACAAAATTGAAGAATGGTACAAAACTAACTGGTAGTTTTGAACAAATGTGTTATATGCTATGTTCCTTCTTGCTTCATTCGCTCTACTATCATCCCAGTGCCAAAGAAGCCCTCCATCAGGGAACTGAATAACTACAGACTAGTTGCTCTAACATCTGTAGTTAAGAAAATCTTTGACAGGCTAGTGCTGTCCCACTGAAAACCATCACACATCTGCTGTTAGATCCCATGCAGTTTGCATACCAAGCAAATAGGTAGACAGATAATGCTGTTAATATGGCTCTGCACTACATCCTACAACACCTTGAATCTCCAAATACCTATGCAAGGGTCCTCTTTGTAGACTTTATTCAGCATTCAATACCATCATTCCAGACATTCTTTTAACTAAACTAAACCAGCTTGTGTTACCTGAACACACTTGTTGGTGGATCATAAGCTTCCTAACAGACAGGAAGCAGCAGGTGAAGCTAGGCAGAATCACATCTGATACCTTTACAATTAGCGCAGCCCCACCCACCTCAAGGCTGTGTGATTTCTCCACTTCTCTTCTCCCTATATACTAAAGACTGTGTCTCAAACAATCCAGCTGTTCAAATATTGAAGTTTGCAGATGATACAACAGTGCTTGGTCTCATTTGAGACAACGACAAATCTGCATACAGATGAGAGGTTATACAATTTGCCTCGTGGTGTGACCAGAACAATCTGGAACTGAACACACTCAGAACCATAGAAATAGTGGTAGACTTTAAAAGAAACCCTCCCATACTACCACCTCTTACAACACAGTATCAGCAGTAGAGACCTTCAAATTTCTAGGTTCTATCATATCACAAGACCTAAAATGGACACCTAACATCAAAAACATCATTAAAAAAGCACAACAAAGAATGTTTTTTCTGGGCCAACTCAGAAAGCTCAAACTGCTCAAGGAGCTGCTGATCCAATTCTACAGAGGAATTACTGAGTCTGTCATCTGAACCTCTATAACTGTCTGGTTTGGTTCTGCAACCCAACAGGACAGACACAGACTTCAGAGAGTAATTTGGACTGCAGAAAAAAACAATGAACTACCCACCTGCCTTCAATCGAGGGCCTGTATACTGCATGAGTCGAAAAGAGGGCTGTGAAAATATTTACAGACCCCTCATATCCTGGACATAAACTACTTCAACTCCGACCGTCAAAACGATGCTATAGAGCACTGCACACCAGAACAACTAGACACGAGAACAGTTTTTCCCCTCACTTTGCTAAACAAATAGTCCCCTCAACACTGTCAAACTATTTACTACGTCTGTATTACTATTACTATTAATCCTCCCATCCTTCCTTTCACCCATCTCCTCCCACTTATGACTGTATGACATTGTTGCTTGTATCCTAATGATTTTTATTGATTGTTTCCTAGTATGATTTGATTCCTTATTGTACCCTATGACTATTATTAAGTGTTATACCTTATGATTCTTGACTCTTGTTGAATTATCTTTTCTTTTATGTACAGTGGGAGCATATGCACCAAGACAAATTCCTTGTGTGTCCAATCACACTTGGCCAATAAAGAATTCTATTCTATTCTATTCTATTCTATTTCATTATCCATTTGAGTGGTACACTAAAAAATCTGGGGTAGGGGGAACAAAATTATACACTGATAAAAATCAAAGAAGATCAGTGGCACAAATATAAATCAAAGGACTTTAAATACTAAGTCCTAGTGAAACTAGTAAGCCATTTGCAGTGTTTTTCCAGTCTGCACTTATTTTAAGAGCATGTTTAATGGCAAGATATTTGATTTCTACATCTCAGAATCTTGCACAGTTTCTTTGGAATCCGACTTTTTATAAACAAAATTAACAAGCTATTATAGAAGAATTCCACTGGTTGCTGTGTATCAAGTGTGAATCCTATTGATGGTGAATCAGTTTTCAGATTCTACCAACTCTTTCTGCATGGACTTCTCTTTAGGAAAGGTCCAGTTGTCTCTGATTTTAATAATGGGTAGGGCTGATATCAGGTTGTTAACAGATGACACATTTTCAAGGATTCCCAACTTCTTCAGAGTTTTCCTCTGTGTGATGGCTCTGAAGTATTACAGATGCTATTTAGATTTTGATTTTTTAATAAGGCTTGGTCAATCCTTGCCTGGTGTTCTCATACCTTCTCATAATTTCCATTTGCATACTGTCTTTCAAACAAAGCCCTATTCATAATTTGGTCAAGGTATTGTAAAAAAAAAAAGATAAATCAATAAGATCACATAATCTTGTTATACTTTCATCATGTAGGCCATTCCTTAAAACAACTGAAGGAATTTGTATACCACATATCAACATATTGAGCCACAGTCATATATTAAGCTAGTTTGTTATTAATTTATGGTTCAGTGTGTCATGCAATCTCACAAAATTGGTTATTTTAGTAAACCATAGTTTAGTTAACCATGGGTAAGTATATAAGTAATGTGTAGGGAATCAACCAGTATGCATATAATTACGTAAATTGTTTATTTAATGTAGTCAATCCTTTATATTATAATCTAAATGACATTTTCCTTTATTTTCCCTGCCATCATAACAATGCCTTCAGAAATGCATACTATTCCAGCAGTTATCAATTATGATTTATGGTAGCATTAATTTAGTTATGCAAAACTAGCTTCAAACCTTTGTCATAGTCTGGTGTGTGTGTGTGAGAGACAGAGACAGAGACAGAGACAGAGAGAGAGACAGAGAGAGAGAGAGACAGAGAGACAGACAGAGATTAGGAAGTTCTGGGGATGAAGGTTCTGAAGGGTTGAGAACAAAATATTTTTTTTCTTTTTTTCTTGTGCCCATAAGGAGAAGAGTAAACACAGTATGAACGGTCTTATGATGAAACAATTTATATAATTCTGCCTGTGGAGATAAAAATCAGAAAAAATACATGAAGAAGGAAAGAATTGGAGACCGTCAGCTACTGAGATGATAAAACCACGTGGTCTACTACAGAAAAGAATGTTCTGTATGGCAAAAGGTCTTGAACTCTTCTGGCTCATCCTCTACTATATTGAAAGGATTATAAACAACCACAATAGTAGACCTGATCAGTAATCTGTGGCCTAGTCCTACCCAGCTGCAGTTTGTGTCTCTGCCCAGAAGAGACTGGTCAGCAGCAGGCAGCATGGCCGTGAACAATTTAAGCTGCCATATGCTTAGTCTCAGACTGTAATGATCTCTGAAGGTTTGCCATGCTACCTTATGAAGAAAGAAATTATTAACCCAGAATCTCAACCTAAGTGTCATACTGTTCAGATACAAAGCATAATTGTCACTATAATTTACCATAATCCACACAGCAACTTTCAGTACTAATCAGCCACTTCTCCCACTCAAGATGATTCCACAAAAACTGAATCAAAACATCCATAAGCAAGTACTAGGAAACAAATATCTTAACATGATACATTGTCCTTTCACTATTTTTTAAAAAATAATATAATGTTTTTATGTTATCATGTCTCAGTTGTGCTTTATTACTCTTAACCTACATTATTTGTTTTCCAAAAGACAGTAGACTCTCTTTACTGAGAGCCTTACAAGGCCGACAAGTTTCTCCTATGCCTTTGTGTATTTTATTAACTTCAGCTGGTGGTTGTTTCATGAAGCTTTGGAATTATGCTCATTGCAGCAAAAGCATTTGGAGAGAGAGTGGACATCTTTTTCTACAGCACCCTTCCAAGTTCATGCTCCTGAAAGAGCTTTTACAGTGTCTCTCATGTTGCCCTTGTCTTTGGTAAACAAGACAACATGGAATTTTCAAAATTTATACAGCATATTAAATATATTGCTATGTCCCTTGAGCGATATTAAAAATTCTTCAACTGATTGTTCGGTAGAATTGAACACTTGATTAAGGAACCTAAATTTCTCAATTGTTGCTTGGGGTTTCATAAGGTAGTATCCTGAGTCTTGGAATAAAAATGTCTTATTTTGTGACTCTTGCATTTTTGAATAGGTGGAAAAAATAGTTCAGTGTGGAATTCCTTAACTTCTGTGTACTTTAAATTCTTCAGAATATTTTTAAATCATCTGAATAGTAAGACTGGAAGTATGACTGCTTTGGCCAATTGTTCCATTGTAACTCTATAATGTCATTTTGGATTATTTTTTTCAGAATGGTTGTGGTATCTTGGAGTCATTATGGACAATCACTTAAATATGAATTAGCAGCATGCTGCAACCACCAAAAAAGCCAATGCAGTCCAATGTTGCATTAACAGATGATAGAATCAAGATCACATGGTTAGTGCCAGTTTATAATGTGTTGTTAAGATCACACTTGGAATACTGCATCCAGTTTTGGTCACCACAATATAAAAAAGATGTTGAGAGTCTAGGAAGAGTGCAGAAAAGAGCAACGAAGATGATTAGGTTGATTCTTGGACCATGGTCTACATTACCTCCACAATGGACTTTTGACAAGGGATGGGCAGCACCTCACAAAAACTGGGAAAATGTTTTTGGGAAAACAATTGGCTCAACTTATTAGGAGGGCTTTAAATTAAAGTTGAGAGGGAGGATGACCAATCTTTAGGATCTCCAGGACCTAATTCCAAGCAAAAAAAACTCTAGAAAATAAATCAAATAATGAGGTAAGGAGGGATGGGAAGGAAGATAAACTCAAAAACAAAATAGGAGACATAGGAAGCATACCCAGAGTCAGACATAAAGTGCTTATATACAAATACACAAATTTTGGGGAACAAACAGGGTGATTTTGAATTATTAATACATGAAGGTAGATATGCTATAGTTGGAATGACAGAAACATGGTGGATGAAACCCATGAATGGAACATACTGATAGAAGGATACAAACTATTAAAAAACCAGATCCCATAAAAGAGGAGGTAGAGTTGCAGTATATGTAAAAGACCACTATGTTGCTACAGAAAGGCAGGAAACAAAAACCTCCTAGAATGCATCTGGATCAATACAAAACGACAACAACTGGAAGACTAATTCTGCACCAAGTGAGAAATCAAATAGGTTCCTGACCAACCTAGCTAAAAACTTTGTTATCCAAAATGTAAAAGGAGGGAGCAAGAAGGATAGCCATACTGAACTTAATTTTTACGAACAGAGAAGAAGCGATAGAGGGAATTGAAACTGCAGGAACTTTAGGTGAGAATGACTGTGTCAGACTGGAATTCAACATAATGCAAGCAGAAGCAATAGAACACAATGATATCAGAGTCTTAGATTTTAAAGGAGCTTATTTTAACAAACTCAGAAAGAACTTGGAGAAGATTCCTTGGATGAAAATCCTAAAGGGGAAGACAAATAAAAAAGCTTGGGAAACTCTGAAAAATATGATCATAAAAGCCCAGTTCAGCACAATACCACTAAAAAAGAAAAACAAGGAATCCAAGAAGGTTGCACAAAGATCTTTCTGATAAATTAAAGGACAAAAAGGACAAGTACAAAAAATGGAAAAAGGGACACCTAACTAAGGCAGAATATCAGCAGATAGCCTGAATCTACAAAGATGAAGTCAGGAAAGCAAAGGCTCAGAATGACTTGCAACAAAAGAAATTTTAAAAAGTTTCTTTCAACATATAAATAACAAAAAAAAGTCAAGGAAATAGTTGGTCCTAAAAAGAGAAGATGGCATGGAAGTAAAAGGCAACAGAGAGAAAGCCAAACTGCTCAACTCATTCTTTGCATCAGTATTCACACAAAAAGAAACTATAGCCCAACTTACCAAAAGCATATCTGTAAAAGACAGACTAGAAATAAAAGTTAAAATAAGTAAAAGAAAATTGTAAGAGAACATCTGTCTGATCTTGATGAATATAAATTACTGGCACCTGATGCATTACATCCCAGAATTCTAAAAGAGTTGGCAGAAATCATCTCAACCACTGTACCACATCTTTCAAAAATCCTGGAGCACCAGGGAACTACCAAAGGACTGAAAAAAAAGTGGGAGGGAAACAGACCCAGAAAATTACAGACCAATCAGCCTAACATCAATAGCCAGGAAGATACTGGAGAAGATAATAAAAAACAGATCTTTGAACATCTAGAAATGAGTAAGGTAATAATGAGAAGTCCTCATGGGTTTGTTAAAAAATAGATTATGCCAAATCAATCTTATTTCATTTTTCAACATAGTGATTAAATTAGTAGATCAGAAAAATGTTGTGGACATAATGTACTTAGACTTCAGCAAGGCATTCGACAAAGTAGACCACAACCTATTTCTTGGTAAGCTAGAAAAAAGTGGGATAGAGAGCATCACCACCAGATGGATTTTGTAACTGGTTGACAAACTGCACTCAACGAGTAGTCCTTAACGATACTACCTCTAGATCAGGGGTGTCCAATCTTTCACCTTCCTTGGGCCACATTAGAAGATGAAAATTTGGTTTGGGCCGCACATAAAATAAAATAACAGTAACGATACCTGATCATCCAAAAAAACCATAGAAAACATAGTTAACATATTAAATTTATTTAGAAATGAAGTTAGTGAGATGTTTTTATTATTTATTATTAATTATTTATTAAAAATTATTTTTTTATCACGGTTTTTATCACGGTTTTTATCACGTTTTATTTTCCGGCCAAATTTTTGCGGGGGGAGAAAGCTCGCCCGCCTCGCGCCTACCTCTCCTCCTGCAAATGGCCCAGCTGGATGAGGCAGCACTGGAAGGCAGAAGCAGCAGCGGCGGCGGGGGCAGAAGCGGCGGCGGGGGCAGAAGCAGCAGCGGCGGCGGGGGCAGAAGCGGCGGTAGTGGGGGCAGAAGCGGTGGGGGCAGAAGCAGCGGCGGTGGCAGGGGAAGAAGCGGCAGTGGCGGGGGGTGTCGGTGGGGGCAGAAGCGGCAGCGGGGGAAGAAGCGGCGGCAGGGGCAGAAGCAGCAGTGGTGGTGGGGGAAGAAGCGGTGGCGGCGGGGCAGAAGCGGCGGCGGGGGCAGAAGCAGCAGCGGGGGCAGGGGCAGAAGCGGCAGCGGCGGGGGAAGAAGCGGCGGGGGCAGAAGCGGCAGCGGGGGCAGAAGCGGCAGCGGGGGCAGGGGCAGAAGTGGCAGCAAGGGCAGAAGTGGCAGCGGCTGCAACAGCAGGAGGTGGCGCTCTGACGGCGCCCGCCTTTTCTGTTGCTGCTTGGCCTGGTGCTTGCCCCACCGCGCACCTGCCTCTCCTCCTCCTTGTGACCTGAGGTGACCTGGGCCGCATGCGGCCCGTGGGCCGCGGGTTGGACAAGCCTGCTCTAGATGGAGGGAAGTAAGCAGTGGGGTACCACAAGGTTCTATCTTAGACCCAGTACTTAGTCCCAGAATAGAAGGGGAACAAATTTACAGACAATACTATGCTGGCAGGAATAGCCAACACCCAAGGTGATAGGCTCAAGATCCAGATGGATCCAGCCCTAACTAACAAAATTCAATGTTGAGAAAAGTAATGTCTTATGCTTAGGCAAGAAAAACCAAAAGTACATATGTAGATTGGAACAGGGTTAATAGCAGTAACTGTGAAAGGGATCTTGGAGTCTTAGTGGACAACTAATTAAAAATGAACAGACAATGTGCAGCAGGAGCCAAAAAAGCCAGTGCAATCCTAAATTGCATTAGCAGAGGTATTCAATCAAGATCACATGAGGTACTAACACCACTCTATAAAGCTTTAGTAAGACCACACCTAGACTTCTACCACACATCCAGTTTTGGTCACCACACTATAAAAAAGATACTAGAAAGAATGCAGAGAGTCTAGAAAGAATGCAGAGAAGAGCAACAAAGATTATTAGGAGACTAAAACATATGAAGAACAGTTACAGGAACTGGGCATGGCTACTCTAGTGAAGAGAAGGATCAGGGGAAACATGATAGCAGTGTTCCAATATTTGAGGGGCTTTCACAGAGAGGAGGTGGTTAACCTATTTTCCAAAGCACCGGAAGGCCAGACAAGGAATAACGGATGGAAATTGATCAAGGAGAGATTCAGCTCAGAAATAAGGAGAAATTTTCTGACAGTGAGAATAATTAACCAATGGAACAGCTTGCATTCAGAAGTTGTGGGAGCTTCATCACTGGAAGCTTTTAAGAAGAGACTGGACTGCCATCTGTTTAAAATAGTGTAGGGTCTCCTGCTTGGGCAGGAGGTTGGACTAGATGACCTACAAGGTCCCTTCCAACTCTTTTATTCTGTTATTATAATGCAAAGCCGGACTAGCCAAAATATTTGCCAGTAAGTTTGTGCACATGATACTTTTTGTTGTTTTCCATCTTCATGGCTTTGTAGTTTTGCTGGTCTGGGACATGATGAGGCAATGCATTCATAAATGATTTCAATGAAGTGGAGATAAATGGTTTGGAGGAGAAAAGCTGAGAAGAAGATTCTCTCCCAGAGATGAGGCCTAGAGATCCTCAATCATCAACAGTCTGAATTCTACAAACCTACTTTGGTGCCCCTGTTTTTCTCTGCCATACTTCATTTGATTTTAATTCTTGTGAGCAGCTTGCACCCTTATAAATCAGCCTTGAGTTGGTGAGGAGGGGTAGGTGAATGGGAGGAGTAGAGGGATGAGTTTCCTCACCAGACAACAAGCCCAATCAAACCTTTATAAATGAACATGAATGGGCTCTGAAAGAGGCGTCACTCTTAAGGGAACAGTCTCAGCTGGCAACCCATGGGAATCTGGCCCGATTGAAATCATTACCATGAAGAATTATAACAGTGCTTTGCTTGGGAGAGGCAAGTGAGGATGAAATATCCAAAGGAAATGAAGGGCCCCTTCCCACTGCCATCCACCCATCTGAGCAGCAAGCTGGAAGCAGCTACTTGTCTTAACCTCTGCATAAATGTTTTCCTAAAAGTATAGATTAGCTTTTTCAGAGAAGTTTATAGAATGCAGAAACCCGAGAAAAGGAAATTATCTTAAAAAAAAATAACATAGGTCAAAGATGTGCCTGAATGGAACAGCTGTGAATTTTATTTTTCGTCTATATTGCCCAGAGCCTCTTTATGAGGGAGATAGGTGGTTTCTAAATTTTATATATCTAAATAAGACGCCCTTCAAGAGACAAAACAACAGATCTCAGAAAATGGAATAAGTGCTAGGAATAAACTCCATCTCCCTGGTGTTGTTTTTTTTTTTGTATGAACAGATTTCATTCATTTCAAATATACTGAAAATACAGAAACATGTTTGGAGAAAACATTTTTTGTACTCTCTGCCTGATGATGCAACCTCTATACTCAGAAGAATTCAGTAACAGATTAGAAAATATATTTAATATGCATTCACATTATGAATAGCATTTATAACTCAAATCAACATGGATGTGATCTGGTGCTTCGATCAGGAATTTTAAGTCATAGTTAAGCTTTTGTTGGCTACTTTAAGCACTTTTGCATTTGGGAAGAGCAGTGACGAAAGTTGAAAGAGAAATCATTCCAATTCAGGTTAATTGCTAAATAGAGTATGTGTCTCCATGTGTGAATATGCCCATCCATCCATCCATCCTTCTTTGACAACATCCACAGCTGAACTGATACTTGTTTAAATGCACCGCACTGGGCCTGAAGAGATCTCCCAGCACAGGAGTCTCCCCAGTACTGGTGTTTATTGGGGCCAGCTTGTATATTATTTGTGTACCTGTGGAAAGTCACTAGCTTTTGCATTCAAGCTGCCTTTAGGACTAGCTGAATTGGACATTTGTTTGACTCCCCAGCCACAGTCGCTCATTAGAAAGAAATTAAAAGCCACTTAATTTGGGCTAATATCCCTCTGCAAGGCTTAACTCCACCTGTGAGTAACCCATCTATAATACTTCTGTTTAAAGCGCTTGAGCTGATATATCCTCCATCAATTTCAGAGATGATAGCCATCCTCCTTTGCCTCCCTGCCTCTCCGACATCTCTGTCACTGATTGGAACCGGATTCATTTCCCCATCTCTTCACACTTTCCACTCCTGCATTAGTTTAAGGCTTAGGTGCTAGGTGGCTCCATTGTGTTTTTATGCTTGTCATGTCCTTAATATAACTATTTTCTTTGTTTCTTTTGCATTTCCTTTCGTTCTTGTTGGTGTTTTTCATTTCTTCCTTTGTATTCCTCTCCCCCCCCCCTTGCATGCATTTATCTCCCCCCCTCCCATTTTTCTGTAGTGCAATACCTTTCTCCTCATTTTAATCTCAGTCTAGACCCTAAACACATTCGGCTTCCTTCTCTGTCTCCTTTTCCTCATCTTGATTATTATTAATGATAAAACGGAAAAGTCATATCCGTAATTTCCGAGTGAGGCCTTTATACCCCCTCCCGAGTCCCACAAATTTTGCTTTAGCAATTTCACGCCTTTGCTTATTATTATCTCACTGCTTTGTCCCTGCTTGGCCTCTCGATGCTGCCCCACTTCTCTGGAGAGAGTACTTAAACTTGTTTTCGTTCCCTTATTCTTTTTTTTTAATGTCCACTCTCTCTGGAGCCAGTAATGTTCCTCTACTTTTTTCTCTCCCATTTTTGTTAATTCTGTGCCATCTGCCTTAGCATCTGTTAAAAAATAAAATTTCTCTTACAATGAGAAGCTTTCACTGCCTTGCTTCCCAGTTCCCAGTTTTTCTTAGTGCTGTTTTCAAATCTCTTTCCCTCATGGGGTAATTTTAGTTCTCTGGCTCCAGTTCTCCTAACAGTGTTGTTGTTTCTAGAATTCTTCAGTTAAGAAGCTGAGAAACCATGTGGAGTAGCTAGAGAAATGTGATTAGAACTGTATTCCCACATTTGTACTTAGCACATGAATGGATTCAGCCTACAAAAATGAGTAAAAGAACGCTGGAAATTGGAAAGGACCAGAAGAGGGAATCCAGAAAAGAACGGCAACTATTTTTGTATATAAGGAACTTGTACCCAAGGCCAAAGCCATATTCACACAACCTCTCTAGCCAGGTCAGTGAGATCACAGGATAGTGAAATAAAATTTTTACCAGCAACAATAATGTGAAATTTTGTTCTAAAATTCTATGTTGGGCACCGGTATATTTTTTTCTCATCAATAAATGTTTCAAGAGCCAGTGTGGTATGGTGAAGGCAACTGGCTAGAAACCAGGAGACAGCGAGTTCTAGTCCCACCTTGGTACAAAGCCATCTAGGTGATTTTGGGCCAGTCACACTCTCTCTGCCTAGAAACAAGGCAAGGGAAAACCACTGGAGGACTTTGACCAGGCAGTTACCAGGAATCAACACTGACTCCAAGGCACATGAAAAAAATAAATCAGGAGTATATGTCATATATTTTTCCAGTGAGTAGTAACACCTCACCTGTTATGGGAGGAGAAGAGAAACACAACATATAGTATATGCAACTGGTAGTGGACTCCACGTTTGCAGCCTAATATTTAGTACAGTGAGTTGGTCATACCAAATACAAGAGTTACCACTGGTTTCAAATCAAACTGGCCCCTTTAAGAGCCTTGCGCCATGACATATAAAGGACCCTGGTGTGGTATAGTGATTCAGGTATGGGGGTTCAGGTATAGTGTGGTTGTTCAAGTGCTGGCCTAAAAGGAGGAGATATAGATTCTAGCATTTCCTTGGGCATAGCAAAGTTGGTTTGGGAGACTTTGGATCAGTAATTGTCTCTCAAGACAGCCCATTTACAGGATTATCTTTTGGGGTGTGGAATAGGAGGAGGAAGAAGTATTATGCCTGTTTGCCACTTTGAGTTACTTATAAAATAATAAAGGTGGGATAAAAACCAGATAAATAGATAACATCATCAAACGACAATGTGTATCTGTTCTCCCTATTCCATGTTCTTGGAAATGACTGATAGAGGGATAAAAATGTCAAATACAGTCTAAATATCTGGCTGATTGTCATGATGCTTAATAATATTTATAATAATAAATGATTCAACAAAAGGGGCAACACAGACAACTACAGTCCAATTACCTGCTTACCAACAACTTTCACACCTCTCCTATACAGATCTGGCAATGCAGCTACCTAATCCCTACACCTTGGACCAGGTGCAATTTTCAGACTTGCCTAGAGGATAGTCCATGTACAGAGCACTGTACTAATCATGATAGGATGTACCCAAGGCTTGAATTATCTACAAGCAGGTAACCTAGGCTTAATTGCGCTAGAGCTCCCACTTGCAAATCCAATGGAGAATCAAAGCCCACTCCCATATTGCAACCTTGTTCTTTCACCGAAATGCATATATGATATATAATTCAGAACCAGCTCCTAACTGAACTTATGGTCCTTAGGTACGCTCATCCCTATCTTCAAAAAAGGTGACCCCAGCCTGGTTGAAAACTACAGACCAATCTCACTGTGTTGTGTCACATGCAAAGTCATGGAATCAATCATTAACCAATTCATCACCTTCCACTTAGAGTCAAACAACCTACTCTCCCAAAAAACAATTTGGTTTCAGGAAAAAAAATTGTCCTGCAACCTACAACTCCTACACTGCAAAAACATACGGACTACTCTACTCAACCAGGGTAAAGCAATAGATGCAATTTACATAGACTTCTGCAAAGACTTTGATTCAGTGGTACATGACAAACCACTGCTAAAAATAAACTCTTACGGCATTTCCGGATCCCTCCATAAGTGGATTACTGCATTCTGGTCAAACAGGCAACGAATAGTAAAAATAGGGAGTGCTATATCAAACCCTGCTCCAATTAACAGTGGTGTCCCCCAAGGCAGCGTTCTAGGACCCACATTCTTTATACTCTATATAAATTATCTTTGCAATCACCTTATAAGCAACTGCATCCTCTTCACGGATGATGTAAAATTATTCAACACCACCGACAATGCTACTGCTCTTCAAAGTTATGATTATGTGTCTGAATGGTCAAACAATTGGCAACTCCAAATCTCAATCAACAAATGCTTTGTCCTACACATTGGTATAAAAATCAGTACACCAAATTCAAACTAGGCGGATATGACCTTGTTGATGACCCACACTCTGTCAAGGACCTAGGAGTACTCATATCTAATGACCTAAGTGCCAGAGCTCACTGTAACAGCATTGCCAAAAAAGCATTAAGAATTGTAAATCTAATCTTATGAAGCTTCTCCTCTGGAAATATTGAATTGCTAACTAGGGCATACAAAACCTTTGCTAGACCAATACTCAAATACAGCTCATCTGTCTGAAATCCTCACTGTATATCAGACATTAATACAATTGAGTGAGTCCAGAATTATTTCACGAGAAGACTATACTCCTCTGCTCATAACAGAATACTCTATATCACCAGACTTGAAATTTTGGGCTTGGACAATCTTGAACTATGCCACTTATGGTTGGATTTAAACGTAGTACACAAAATTATCTGCCACAATGTCCTACCAGTCAATGACTACTTCAGCTTCAACCACAACAATACAAGAGCACACAACAGATACAAACTCAATGTTAACCGCTCCAAACTTGGTTGCAGAAAGTACGACTTCAGCAACAGAGTGGTCAGTGCCTGGAATGCATTACCTGACTCTATAGTTACATCCTCAAACCCCCCACTCCTTTAACCTCAAACTATCCACTATTGAGCTCACCCCATTCCTAAGAGGTCTATAAGGGGAGTGATTCCATGACTTTACAGGTGACGCAGCATAAAGAGATTGGTCAGTAATTTTCAACTAGGCTGGGGTCTCCCTTTTTGAAGATGGGGATGCCCATGGCTTGTGACCATAGTTTTGGCAAGGAGCTGGTCCTGAAAGATTTTTCAAAGATTATGCTTAGAGTTTCAGCTATGGCAGTGGGTAGCTTTTTTAAGAAGTAGGCACATATTCTGTCCGTTCCAATAGATAGAGATGGTTTTAGATTGCGTAGTGATTTTTCAACATTGTCTTCTGTAAAATCGCTATGTATTAGATCATTGTAGTTGTCTGTGGTTCGACTAGGAAATACTGGGCATGATCCATTGCTGTTTACAAATACTGAGCCAAAGAATGTGTTAAAGAGGTTGGCTTTAATAGTGTCGTCGTTGCAGTCTTTACCATTAGGTCCTTTCAGGGTGGGATGGACCTTGAGTCTTTTAGTTTGTTGTTTACAAAATTGTAGAAAGTGCAGGGGAATTGGTGTGTAGGTTTTCTTTTTGTTTAATGTGATAATTAGTGTATTCAGTTTTTATCTGGTGGCATAAATTTTTGTGTCGGCTTTTGAAGTTGGCAACGTGGCCAGATTTGTTTTTCCACCAAAGGGATTTCTTTTTTTATTGTTTGGGGTAATTTGTTTTTTGTGGTTTTTGGGAGTTGTTAATGGTACATATAGTTTGATGACTCTTTTGACTTCAAGTAAAAATATGTTGTAATGGTCCTCTACAGTATTGCATCCAGAGAATAGAAATTGCCAATCAAGGGATGAGGAATCATTGTCTATAAGATCATAGTTGCCTTTTTTGAAGTTATAATTGGGGATTCTGTTGTTGTGATGATTTTTGTGTGGACATATGTTGAGACAAAAGTAAATCATACTGTGGTCTCTGTTGGAAAAGGGTTCTTTAATTTGTATTCCATAAATTGAATTCAAACTATTGCAGAAGATGAGATTGAGGCAGTTGTTAAGTCTAGTATTGTTGGTTACTAGTTATTCTAGTCCCAGATTTGTTACTGCATTGTAGAAGGTTGCATGTCTAGGTTCACTTGTACATTCATTAAGGGTCCAGTTAATATGAGGTAGATTTAAGTCACCAAGAAAGATAAAAATGTGTGGGCAGGATGCTGCCCATATTAGTAGTTTATTTAGCTTGTTTGCATGTTCGATGTCATAATCAGGGGCTCTGTAACATAGTAAGAACTGAAATGTGATGTTTAAGTACAGTTCACAGACGATGGTCTCAGGAATAGCAAGCTCCTGGGTAACGGATGTTTTTTAGATGTAGGGACTTTTTATAGAGGATAGCAACACCGCCTCCTCTACGGATTTCACGATCTGATCAGTAAACATGATGGTCTCTTACTGTGGTAATGGAGTCAGGGAGAGATGCATTGAGCCATGTTTCACAGACAAATATAATGTCAAATTTAGCCATATTTAGTAAGAGGAGAAATTCAGGTATTTTATTTACAAGGCTTCTTGCATTGAGTAGCTTGCATTTAAGGCCAGTTGTGGTTGGAATAGAGGTAGTTAGGGGTGTGCATGCCTAGTTTTGAATGATGTTGGATTAGATGGGGTGGGGTTGGATGTGGAGTTGTGGGTTGTGTGACTTTCTTTGGATGCAATCAGCTCTGTGGTCAATGTATAGATCCTTTTCTCCATTGTCTAGACAGTTTTTGAGTTCTGCGCGGAGTTCACGGGAATGGATTCTTTGCAGTATGGATAAGTCTGGTCTTGAGTGAAGTTTTTTGTGGTTGGGATTGGTTTTTGCAATGGCATTTATTGTATGAATAATGCCGTGCAGGTATGGTCTCTACAGGTAGAACACCAATGTTTCTGTCCCTTTGTTAAATTTTCTCTGCATTTTTGCAGTGCAAGTTCAGTTTGTTCTCCCTGATCTGGCACCTTCTTTAACATAGGTTGCATTCAAGAACATCGCTAATTGCTTCCTTGGATTTCAGTATCAAGAAGCAGAAGAATAACAGAGTATAACAGACACTAGAAATCTGGTTGCTTCTGATTTCTGGAAATAAAGTAGTTCAGAAAAACCTTTAGTGAAGTTCTGATAATTTTAGTCACATATCTGTTAGATTTCTAACCCACTTTTCCCACAGCTGTAGTATGATTGCTTCATACGGCTCAGAGAGGCTCAGTGGCTCAATGGATTTTTAATTTAGATAGTTTTGATGGAAATTTATAAGTTTCATGGTTTTGATCTAAATAGATAAATATGGAACAGAAGAGAAGCTTTTCCTCGAATAATTTACCCCTAAAATTGAAAAATTACTTTAGATTTGCTGAGGGGAGACTACTACTATGTTTGTAATTAATCCTTAAATAAGTGGGGAAGAATTGTCTTAAATTCTGATCACCTTCCTTTAGTGTTCAGGACTATTAAAAAAGAGCGGTGGGTATTGATGAATTATGTTTTTTCCCCAAGAAAGTGCAAATCTAGGGAAATTCACTGGTGTCCTTATCAAATCCTGCTTGATTTCCCCCTTTTTTTTGAATAGCATGTACTATATGCAAAAAGGCAGAGAAAACGAAGGAATTTCTTTTAACAGTAACGCTGCTCTCCCCTGCCCATTCTATTCAAGGATACCAGCGCTGTAAAAACAGTTTTTACTATTCATAATCAGGATTCAAAGAAAACTTTTCTGTATTAGTTACTTGCATGTTACTGATAGTTTAAAACAAGTTTCTACACTGATATAGTGTCTGTATATAATGACACTAATTCTGAAGAAAGGAAAAGTGTAATTACCAACTTTTTAGCAGATAATGCCTTAACCAACAGCCTCTTGAGGTGGGGGGGGAATTCTGCCCATATTTTCTGTCAATGAGAACAATTAATTAGTGGAATGGCTTGCCTTCAGATGTTGTGGGTGTTCCATCACTGGAGGTTTTTAAAGAAGATTGCATAGCCATTTGTCCAGAATGGCATAGGAAGGGGTTGGATTTGAAAATGTCCAAGGTCTCTGTAATCTGTGTTTAAAATATTGATATTGTAAGATTTTCTTCTCATTTTTTTTTATTTAAAGAAATCTGAAGCCTTATTCCGCATAGCAACTTCAGCATAGTTATACAGTAAAATCACAAAAAAACATTCAAATGCAACAGGCAAGATGTCCATTTGGTCATTTCTCCCAGATTATAGGCAAGTTTATTATGCCTGAAGTTATCTACAAAACTCTCTTAAATTTATATAATTATATATTCATGTCATTTGTGCAAGACCCTTCCCACCCAATGGAAGATTTTCCATATTTGAGACTGTAAAAATTATTTTGGATTTGCAAAATTCAAAAAAAAATAATCATACTGATATTTTTAATGTAAATTTTAATTTAAATCAATTCCATCTTTGACAATGTATCATTATATATGCAAAGGTTACTGGTAAACATGGAGGTTTAGGTACACATATAAATTATTATTCCCTAGTAATGTTTATGTGTATTGTGTTGGTTTTATGTTTATATTTTTTTTCAAAAAACATAAATTCTCTTATGTTTCCTAAATGCCTAAGATTATATATTAGCTAATTAATTTTATTTCTGTAACACTCTTCTTCCAACAAGAAGCATGCAAGAGAAAGTAGATCTTAAATAAATAATAAAATAAAGCCATTAACTCTTAAAAGAAATACATCAAGATATTTTTTTTTTAAGGTTAATTTTAAGAGGCAAAGCATGGCAAGCAAGTTTAAGGGCAAGATAAACAGAGATGATTTTCAAAAGACAGGATTAGGATCTACAATTGAAAATTTTATTATATTTCAGCTAATACTTGTACGTTTATTTGGATGCGGATCCCTGCAGCATTTGGCAAAAAAAGGAAAGATAGTGGCTACATTGTATGATTGAAGCTCCATGATTTTTTTTATGTGTATTACACACGCTTCATATAACAGATTGCATTCTGGCTGCCATTTTGTCTTTTTAGCCATACCTGTGGAAATCTCTGTTTGGGTGTGAAGATGGGTTTATCATCATCTTTTGAATTGCTACTGTAGATTTTGCAAACCAGAACTGCACACGTATTCCAGATGTGATTGTACCGTATATTTATATAGACGATATAGTTTTGATTTCATTTCTAATTATTCCTTCTTTGTCTATATTTATAGACATTGTATATGGGATTGAGATAGTAGCTGTTGATCAATAATTAACATTCTCATTCTCAAAGCACATTTATACCTGAAGGTTAGATTTTTAGAGCTAATATACTATAATGGAATATGTGGGTGACCTCTGGGGAACGAAGAGAAGAGATCCTGCTCTGGAAATAGGCGAGAGCGGCAGGAGCACCCAGTAGCTTAGGAGTCAGAAAATGAAACTTAAGAAAGACCTGCTCTAATGGATCAACCTATTAAAAATGGTGGCAGAAAGTTTGCTCCTTCAGAGTTGCAAGATTCTGTTAATGTAGCCTTATAGTTGAGGGCCACAGAGGATGGACTTTGTATTACAAAATCTATGTTTGAAGGTTCAGTATTCTTGTGTGGAATAGTTGTGATTTTTTTCCTTGTGTTAAATATTTGCAGGAAGCTGTACATATTGGATCAGACCAGCCAGGGACTATATGAAAGGGTATATTGTGCAAGACTCTTTTCAAGTGCTACTGTCCACCAACACCAGTGTTTGGTCCAGAACCCAGTCTCATCATTCCAGACTCAAGGCTGCAGATCTACCTGACTCTATTTGGACTGTTCAAGCTACGACAGACACCTTAGGTCTTTAGCTGCTGTTTAATAGAATCAAATGCCTGGATAGAAGTTTGTATTTCAAATTTTCTGTTTACTTTTTCTTTTTAGGACATTGTGTATTATAGAAGACTTCCTCCCTGAACTATACTATTTAGGAGAACGCTTGGACTGCCATCTGAAACCACCTGAAGTCCTGTTATTGAATTTACACTGTCATCATTCCTTGGAAGATACAGTTATCCTATTCATTAACTCTATGTTCTTTTTCTTTGCAGACATCAAACACACAACATGGGAATCGTGATTTTTTCCCCCCACATGTGTTATATATTTGGATCATGAGTTTTTATTTTTGTGGGTCATTAGTGGTTCCAGATTAACCTTATCATACAAGTGTTTATATACTATTGCCATAATTCCCATAATTCTTGTTATGATGCAATAGTTTTTTGCACCTATTTATTATCTAGAATATATTTTTGTCTATATTGTAAGAGGCAATGCAAGTTATTCAAATGCATGGGTGACAAAATGCTTCTACTGGATTAAAGTTTTATATTTCACTTTCCATAAAACTGGGACAGAACTTGTTAGCTCATATTTCTACATTAGTTCATGAGTAGTTTCCTAACAATATTTAAATTTTCAATACTGATATGACAAATATAAAAATTATAATGCTAAAGGAATATGTAAACAATGTATATTTGAGACCTTGAAAGTAGCAGTCTGAATAGCTTTGTAATTGGCCAGGAATAAATCGGCCATTGTACATGGTCCATCAAGATTATGGCATATAGCATCATGTCTTCAAGTTGTTTTTACACTGTGACACCTCTGTTCTTAATGTTCAAAGTTTTCCATATTTCATAAGACCTTGACTGGACCTTCTTTTTTAATCATTACTTTTTGTACACATGGTGTTGGAGGGATAATTTTTTCTTATCAATAGGTCATACAACTTTGCTGTAAATTTGCAGCTGATACACTTCCTAGCACTTCAACCATAGGGTGTCCCTCTCTTTGGAACACCTATAACATTTACAAATACTTCTACTACATTTTTATGCATATCATATTATTAAATTATTCTGAAAAACAGAATGTCTGGATTTTGCTTTATATATATATATATATATATATATATATATATATATATATATATATATATATATATATATAACACACACACACACACACACACACACACACACACACACATATACATACATATATATATATATATATATACATATACATATACATATTCTGTTCAGCTTTGCTCGGGTATTTTCCCACGTCATTATAGTTGTGCTTTTAAAGTTGTAGCAACGTTTTGGCAAAATCTCATCTGCCATCATCAGGCTTCTGTCTCGTGTTCATCTGTGAGTCAGACTTTCATAGCCATCTCTGTTTTAAATTTGGTGCTATCCTACTGCTGTGCCAGAATGGTTTTTTCTTCATCCTGATTGGTTGGGAGTCTTGGTCTTTGTTTATTGGTCTTGGAGTTTGCTGTGTTCTGCTTGATTGATGTTTCTAATATCTTCTGTCTGTTTTGTAGCTTTTTTTGTCTTGATTGGCTGGCAACATTGTGTTTCCTGTATTGGAGGGTTTTAGTGCAGCTTGGCTCTGAGTAAACGGACGGCTATCAGTTATTAGGAAGCTAGGTTTCATCTGGGTGCCTGGTTGGGGTGTGTTTGAGCTCCAGCTACAAATATAATCTGAACTTTGTGTGTGTGTGTGTGTGTAAGTTAACTATATGCAATCCTTTTGTTGAAGGGAAGTCTGCCCTTATTTTTTTGCCAGGATTCAGAGTTGCTAGATTAGAAATTTAAAAATTTGCTCTTTTTAAAACATGTTCAGCATTGTGCAGTTATAAGTTCAAGTTGTTGTGCTTTTGTTAATTCAAATAGCCAAAATTCTTGCAGATGCTTAGGCTATTTTTAACTCCATCTATCTTTTCCACCCCATTCTGTTGCAACAGGTTCTGTTGCAAAGGTTGATACAATTTTTTTGTAATATGTAGAATGCTATTACAGGTATGCCTCAACTTCTGATTACAATTAAGCTCCACCCCCCACCTTTTTTTTTTTTTTTTTTTTTTGCTAAGTGAAACAGTTGTTGCAATTAACTATTGAATGAATCTGCTTTCCCCATTGAAATGGCTTGTTAGAAGATCACAAAAGGTGATCACATGAGCTGAGGACCAAGTGCCCAAAATGTTGATGATGTGATTATTGGGATTCTTCCCCCCACCCCCCAGGGCTGTTGTGATTTTGAACAATTACCGAATGGACTATTGTAAAACAAAGACTATCTGTACTTCATTGTTCTTTAACTTGACATGGTTGAAATCATTTATTGTTTTTTTTAAATTATTATATTAAGGATTTTGATTGATTGTTGTGCTCATAGTGCCTGCCCTATATACTGCAGTTTTGAAAGCTGTCTTCCACATGGAATTAATTACTCATTTTGCATTTGTCCCTGCTACTGTTGATCCTAATTTCTTAAGCTTTTGTAACCAACATTTTCATTTTGGTGAGGCTGCAACAGTTCGTTTTGTTTCACCCATTTGTTTCAAAGAGGGGAATGAGAGCCACAGAGGATGGACTTCGTAAAACGCACTGGCTAATTAGCATGGTTTTTGTTGTATTTTAAATTTGCTTTTGTGTGATAATTTCCCATAAATAGTCACCTTCAAGAAAAAGCCTTTCTTTCAGAAACTTGGACTGCCAGGAGAGCATTCAATACATTGTAGAGATAACAGTATTATTTTTAGCTGCTCTCAAGCCACCCTGAACAAAGAAAATAATCAAGCCAACCTTGAGAAGCACTGAGAATGTATCTTACCCAAACCTATTTTGATGTTTTTTTTGCAAATGTTTGTTTTACTTTTATTCAGAATATAATGCTCTTTTCTATGGCTATGCTGTAATTCTTGTGATGCAACTGAACAGATGACTATTTCTAAACCAATCAACTTTTGCTATGAAGTTCTTCGTTGTACCAACTAGAATAGAGTAGAATAGAATACTTTATTGGCCAAGTGTGATTGGACACACAAGGAATTTGTCTTGGTGCATATGCTCTCAGTGTACATAAAAGAAAAGATACATTCATAAAGAATGATAAGGTACAACACTTAATAATAGCCATAGGGTACAATAAACAATCAAATCATACTAGGAAACAGTCAATAAAAATTGTTAGGATACAATTAACAAGGTTACAGTCATTCAGTCATAAGTAGGAGGAGATGGGTAAAAGGAAGGATGGGAGAATTAATAGTAATAGTAATGCAGACTTAGTAAATAGTTTGACAGTGTTGAGGAGATTATTTGTTTAGCAGAGTGATGGCGTTCGGGGAAAAACTGTTCTTGTGTCTAGTTGTTCTGGTGTGCAGTGCTCTATAGCATCGTTTTGAGAGTAGGAATTGAAACAGTTTATGTCCAGGATGTGAGGGGTCTGTAAATATTTTCACAGCCCTCTTTTTGACTCGTGCAGTATACAGGTCCTCAATGGAAGGCAAGTTGGTAGTAATTGTTTTTTCTGCAGTCCTAACTACTCTCTGAGTCTATGTCTGTCTTGTTGGGTTGCAGAACCAAACCAGACAGTTATAGAGGTGCAGATGACAGAGTCAGTAATTCCTCTGTAAAACTGTATTAGCATCTCCTTGGGCAGTTTGAGCTTTCTGAGACGGTGCAGAAAAAACATTCTTTGTTGTGCTTTTTTGATGACATTTTTGATGTTAGGTGTCCATTTTAGGGCTTGTGATATGATAGAACCTAGAAATTTGAAGGTCTCTACTGTTGATACTGTGTTGTCTAGTATTGTAAGAGGTGGTAGTATGGGAGGGTTTCTTTTAAAGTCTACCACCATTTCTATGGTTTTGAGTGTGTTCAATTCCAGATTATTCCAGTTACACCATGAGGCAAGTTGTATAACCTCCCATCTGTATGCAGATTCATCGTTGTCTCAAATGAGACCAATCATTGTTGTATCATTTGTAAACTTCAGTATTTTAACAGATGGATCGTTTGAGATGCACTCATTTTTATATAGGGAGAAGAGAAGTGGAGAAAGCACACAGCCTTGGGGTGGATGGGGCTGTGCTAATTGTAAAGATATCAGATGTAATTCTGCCTTGCTTCACCTGCTGCTTCCTGTCTGTTAGGAACTATAAAAGTTCCTTTTATACTATATAAAAGTAAATGTTTATTTTACTTCTCAGGGTTCCCCCTTTTCAAAGAGAGACCACAATTTATCAGAGTACTCTAATAAATTACTTTTAAATGATCTTCCAACTTGGTTGTTTAATTGGAAGAGGTAAACCAAAGCAGAACTTAGGGCCAGATTTAGTCATCACAATAAAGTAGAATCAGTCCACCTTGTCCTGTTTCCAATGTGCCTTACATGGGAGGATTTATATATACATTCCTTTGTACCTGGTTACCCTGTTACTGCATCTGGCATTTTAAGGACTATTTACACAGTTTGAAGAGAGCTGTTGGGCTGCATCAGCTCTCATCCTGATATGATCTCTGAGGAATCCCACTTTGCATATTACATTACTCCCATTTTCTATCCAGGACTAGCTATCAAGCCATGAAAACACCTCTCCACTTCTCCCATAGCTACAGAGTTTTCTAAGAGAACTTTAAAACTTTTTACAGCTGTGATAGCAAAACTTTTGGGCTTGGCGTGTGAAATGGACAATGCCTAATTTGATTCCACACTCCCAAACAAAAGAGAAACAATTCTCTATCTCCCCCTACTCCAGGTGCCCCTGAATACAGCACTCAGAGGCAGCCCCAAAGCTAAACCTGATGTAGAAGTAGAGCTTGACTTCTAGCATCACCAACTCTAAAAGGTCCCCGATGCAATGTAATTGTCCTGAGTCCAGCACTCCCCAGAATCTGCCAAGTGCCCACTTACCTTCAGGTATAAAGATTGACAGGCCCCTGAGATTTAACTGAGACTGCTCTGAGTTGCACAAGACCTTTGTTCTTGAAGCAGCTTTGGAGAATGTCCTTGCTCTTGCAAAAGCATGCTCCATTGTCTCACAATTTGGAGGCCCCAGAGGCTGCCACAAGAGTACAACCTCTCATGCAAATTCCAGAGGGCTAAGGCAACTGCGCAAGAGCACCTCTTGCGCAGCCCTCCGCAGCCTCCAAAGGCTGTGTTAAAAGAACGCATGTTTTGTGAATAGCTGTTGGATGTTGGTGAATGAGGTCGTATCACCTCAAAGTTTGTGGCATATCCCCTTTGACCCACATGTCACATGTTTATTATCACAGAGGCTCACTTTTCTACACATTTGCTTATCTGTTTTTGCAAGAGATTGAACAGAATAAGATACGATGGGATCAACTTGAGTGAGAAAGACAGAGAGGGCAAGAGAAAGAGCATCTTATAAACTGTGCTGCTCTCTGCTCTGGAAGATTCAATTTTCCTTTTGCTACTTCCAGACATTAAGGCTAAGCTTTGCCTAAAAATTCTGCTTCATAGAGAATGCTGTCTTTCATCTGGTCATAGGGCTGAAGCTGATTTCCTGGGTGCTCTGGCTATGGACCACAATGGGTGTCTACTGATTGGTAGGAGGGACATTAAAATAAACACATAATGACATCATTGCATAAATGAGAAAATATGCATATTTGTATCAGGTGGCATCATGTAGCAGAAATGACATATT
The DNA here is from genome assembly GCF_049901715.1 of Pseudonaja textilis. Lineage (NCBI taxonomy): Eukaryota > Metazoa > Chordata > Lepidosauria > Squamata > Elapidae > Pseudonaja > Pseudonaja textilis. The sequence continues at coordinate 2,695,776 of NC_141993.1, read as the reverse complement.
CAGAGTACTTGCAAATGACATCATGATGTCCCTACCTTTCTTTGAACATGATAGTAACTTATAACAGGTGCCTATGAATGACCATCCTTCCTCATTGTGACAGCTTGATTGACCTCCCTCAGGGTTGAAAGAAAAATAAAGAATAAGCTACAGTAGGGGTTGTCAAACTCCCATCATCATGACTGTGTCACATGGCGTATCAGGACTCCCCCCCCCCCCTTTAGATGTGGATGTAGCCAGCATGTGACACATCCAGCCCCTGGGACAGGAGTTTGACATCCCTGAGCTAAAGTTTTTATTAATTTGAAAGAGAATTCTGTAAAGTATTTTAACAGTTTCTTGCAACCTAGAACAGTTGGCTAAGATAATTTACAGGTCTCACCCATTCCTTCTCATTTCTTCCCTACTCTCTCTATGTCCTAACGACAGTAATTGGAGTTGCTTCAGTTAGAGATAGGAAGCTAGCAGTTTTGGGGCTTCATCAAAGAAGAATCCATGATAGCATGAGTGTTATCTACAAATAAAGTCCTTACCATCAGAAAATTTGTCAAGGAATTGGGGGTGGGGGCAATACGAATATTATTTTTAAAAATGGAATGAGTTGGAAATGTATTCCTTCCAGCAGCTTTGTACCTTTGATGAGGCATCTTCCTTTCTGTTCTCTGTTCATATGTTCATTACAATCAAGGGCTAGAGCAGGAAAGAAAGTTGGAAAAATTCCTGTACTTACATATATGAACAACTTTTGGTGTTGCATAAAGAAAATCAAGCTAGATGAAATTTCTCAGCCCGTTCAGAAATTAAAAAAGGCGAGTATAATGCCCCTCTGCTTCTGACTAGTCTGGTTGAGGACTTCTTATCTCTACATCTCTATTTTTAAGGATGCTAGTTTTAAACACTGTCTGTCTAGAGTGGGTGGTAGAAAGAAAATGGATTTTTGCAGATTGGCTTACCCCAGCTGCAGCACAGACCAGAGCCACTGGCGGTCCTGCAAAAGGCCAAGCAGCAGAAAAATTCTTTGGCAGGCTCCTGGTTGCTGAGGCAAAGAAGAAGGGCACTTCCTGCTGCAAAAAAGAATTGCCACAGGCTTGTTTCTCTCCTTTGTTTGATAGACATTGAGCCCTAATAATCTCATTCCGCCCCAAGGGGGACAACAGCTTTTGTGAAGCAGGCGCTTACAAACTGTTTTGACCCCATAAGTCCCTGCATTTCTCCTCTGCACAGATATGCTCCCTCCCTACCGGCTGTATCATTGTCAAATAATTAAATCAGCAGCCCTGTTTGCCCTTGTTTCCTGCTAATTGTTTGCTCACAGGCAGGATTAGCAACTAGGAGTTATTTTTTTTTTTAAAAAAAATCACACATTGGCTCTTACTAATAGCAAAAGCTTTTCCTTCTGATTTCTGCCTACAGAAATGTTGTGACCAACAAATAAATAAAAAAGAGCAAAATAGATCAATTCCTAAAGTCATTTCTGACAATGCTTGGGCATCTGAGCAAATTTAAAAGGATAAGTATGGGGATTAATATATTTATATCCTTGCGGGATATATGGGATGTATGGGACTTAGAATTTATGGATTTGTGAAGAGACAATATTAAATTAAAAATTATTTTTATCCTTTGGCAGAGCAGAGGCTATTTTCCGCTTTGAGGTTTCTTTTAATGGGAAGCAGGAGAGAAATGTTTTAAATAAATAAATAACATACCCTCTGACTACAGACTTTTTGCTATGCAATTTGGGATAAACACCCTTCGAATGGTGTGAGTCTGTGAGAATATGAACGGATTTCCAGAAAAAAATGCAGACCACAGGAAGCATTAGCAATACTCAGGTGGAAACACAGATAAACCTCCAAGTGCTTCAAGGATCCTCTAAAAGAATGCAGATGACAAGTTGTCTGCAAGGAATATAAATCCTTCCATTCCCCACCATTCAGTCAGAGCTGAAAAAGCCTCTTGGATGAGAAGTGAAATGTCTTCAAAGAAAAAACAAGGAAGTCCAGTTACCTCCTGAAAAAGCACCTTTGGGACATACCCTGTATATTTCTAAGAAATAAGGGCTCTTGTTTAATGTGGCTGGTGGAATATAATGATGGAAAACAATGTACAACTGTATGTGATAATTCCATTTCACATTTCCATTTCATGTGGTTGATGAATAAAGGTTGTTTCCCACTGAAAGTCTCACTTCTTTCAGATAAAAGCAGGTAATTCCATTCGCTGCAGAAAATGACATAAACAGCCATTTCTTATTATGTAATGTTTTAGGTCCTGAAGACTTTGATAGAATTATGTGAGGAAATCAGAAAAACCTATGCCAGTTTTCTGGTTATCACAACAGAAACAATATAAGACTTTCAATAGACAATAGCAGCACATTCAAAGTTCTTACTATTGGGAAACAAGGACAATACCTGGCTGGCACATTTTTTCCCCCCTTCTTCAGCTTCAAAGAGCAAATAAATTCTCAAATAAAACACCAACATAATATTTTTGTAGATTTTACATAAAAACAAACAAGGATCTGCAAAAGGATATTTAACTTAAAACAAACAACCAAAGAAATGTACAATAGGTGGGCCTCAACTTATGACACAATTGAGCCCAAAATTTATGTTGCTAAAATTGGGGAAATAGATGATAAAACATCCATTATATATCTGTACTGTTTCCAACTACATCAACCTTTTTTTATGTTTCCCCTGACATATCTTTCTTCTATATACCAAATTTTCTCTTCTTTCTTCTTGTGCTTTTCCTTTGCTTAATCCTTCTTACTTTTCTCCTGCACTTTTCATAGCAATGCTTGCCTTGAAAGAGAACGTTCGTGTTATGAGACATTTTGTGTGTATGAAAATTCTACAGGGAAGAAGGTGCCAAAAATCCCAGGAAGTCCAAACTGAGCAGAATGTTCAGAACCTTGAGAAGGGAAAATAAAGAAACAGAAAGGAAGGAAAGAAGGAAAGAAGGAAAGAAGGAAGGAAGGAAGGAAGGAAGGAAGGAAGGAAGGAAGGAAGGAAGGAAGGAAGGAAGGAAGGAAGGAAAGAAGGAAAGAAGGAAGGAAGGAAGGAAGGAAGGAAGGAAGGAAGGAAGGAAGGAAGGAAGGAAGGAAGGTAAGATTAAAGGTACAAAGAAAATTAGCATATAGTTTGGACCACTCATTTTTTTTATTTCTGTATGGCTGGAATAACATAATAAGTTGTTAAACCCTTAACCCCAATGAATAAAACCCAGTTGTATTCACATAAAATACAATGTTCAAACCAAATGGATCAAATGATAGTTTGATGGAATGGCCTAGTTCATGTTACATAATAAGACAATGGCTGGATTTCCACCAGCTGATGAACCAAAACTCATTTTAGCTACAACAACTGCAAGTTGTGTGAACTCAGCCAGAAAGTTGGGGGGGGGGGGGTTTCAAAAAAACAAAATTCTGTATGGGATGAAAAGATGGGATTCTGCAACAGGTTCGTTCATTTCAAACTCCAAATTCCATGAGAGAATTGTAAAAGAAAAAGTTCCTACTCCTTTTTCCATTTTTAAAAAGAATTAAAAAAGAACCCATTTACTTAGAAATGTATGTTTGCTGCCTTGAATTACTTATAAAGGGCAGGATAAAATTTTTGAGGTCCATTACCACTGCCATCCTGTACCACTCTTGTATGTACTCGGGAACCCCTCTGAAGGCGCAGGCTTGCCGGAGATCCTGATCCAGCCATTTTGGGGCTGAAACATAGCTTCAAGCAGGCAGCTAATCGACTCAGGCAGCTCCGGTGAGTACAGCAAGGCAGCGCAGAACTCACCTGGGCAGCCTGGGTGGGGGAAAAGTTAGTTATTTAGGGAAAGCATAGCAGGTGGGTGGGCCCAGCCAGAGATCACAGCTAGGAGTTCACCTGAACCTTACCAACCACCCAGCAGCCCACAAATGGATCCAGGGCTTCCTTAGCAGGAGACGCTCAGGCTAGTTTCATAATTTCCCTACCACTCTCTAGAATTCCCACACTAATTCCTTGGTGGGGCAGCCCTTTTGCTTAAGGTTCTTAATCTCAGCCTCTGCCTCTTGCTCCTGGGCCATGTACTCGAAGCGGGTTCTCAGCACCTAAAGGAACTCATCGGCATTGTCTAGTTTGGGAGCCCCCTCATCATGTAGCTGGGGCACCCACTCAGCTTGTTCTTCTTCCATATTGTTGGAAATGGCCGAAATAATATCCTGGTCAGACTGGTACTGGCCTCCATAGTTGGGACCAAATCCGGTTCAAGAAATATACCAGCTTCCCTAAGCTCCCATCAAAAGTGGCTCTGAAGCATGAGGGGTGGGGGGTCAGCCAGTGATGCTGGCAGCAGTGCTGGAGCTGGATGGGGCATGGGTGCTGGCACCCATTGGCACTGGATCCATCACTGGCCAAGATAGTATCCCCAGCCAGGAGGGATTTGGTCCACCAGTAGTAGCCTGAAAGACGGTTGTTGAGGCAGGCTGCCTGGTCTTGGCAGGTCAATGTCCCCCTGCTGCAGTCCTGGGCTGAACTGGCCTAGGGCCCCTGGCAGTTGGCTGTCAACAGTCATGGTTTGAGTTGTCAATCTGGTAGATCGGGCCCAGCAAGGGAGGCTTAGGCACAGTCCGCTCTGTGCTGAGTGGAACAAGAAGGATACTCCGCTCTGAATAGCCACACTCCCTTGGCTGGGGAAAGTGAAGGTTGGTTGAGCCAGAATCAAGCTGGGCTGGCCACCTTTCAATAGTTGGCCTAGGCTGCTGACACTCAATTGGCCAAACCTCTCTGGCAACCTGGCCAGGGACTGAGTCCTGAAAGATGCCTGAAGGGGGCCTCACCATTCTCCACTCTAGGACTGTGGTGTACTACACCTGAGTTGAGGCTAGTTGGGGTTCCTGGAAGACTAGCCAGCCAGCTAAGTCTTCCTCAGCCCGGTATAGCTCCTAGGATTCTTACCACTTCACTGGCTCTTGAAGTGCCTGGAATCCAGGGCTGCCTCTCAATGTCTGAAGCTCCTGAACCAATGGCCAAGCTACATGCTCCTTGGGTAAAGCGCCCAGCTGTCGTTCGACCTCTGCTGCTATCATTGCCATCTCAACCTCCATGGGGAAACCGAGGCTCCTCTAGTTCCTGTTACTCCATTGGCATCTGCAGATTTTTCTTCCCTCTTCTTTTCCATCTTCACTGAGTATTCCTGCTGCCCCGTCTCCTGGGTAAGCAGTTGGTGCTCAGGACCCTGGACAGTGGCCCCATGATCATGGGGAGTGTCTTTGGTTGATTTTTTTTTATTTAGAGAGTTGGGTTAGTGTCAGGGTTCCAGTTAACACACCAAATGGAATCAAAACTCCAAGACAGGCATCTTCCTCAAAGTATAGATTTATTAGGCATGTCATATTAACATATCTGGGGAAAACCCAACTCTGGAGGACCCAAGGTTTCCCTACCGAAATCAAACCCCAGAGTTCTTCCACTCAGATCACTCATCCATCACATGGTCCAACCAGGTTGCAGTCACCATTTTGGCTGGCTTTGGCCCATGCTTCCTCAACACCTGGAAGAATGTCCTTGGCTCCCACGGGAAAAATGTTGTTTTGGCTACACATCCCCAGCTATCTCTATCTCCCTCCTTTAGTTCTCATAGCTCCAACCAGCCTAGCTGTGGCAGCCCTGAAGATGCTCCCAAAATGGCTCCAGCATAAAAAAAAAATGGCTTCAGGACTGACATAAAAACACAAACACAGACACAAAGAATTACAGAGTACTTTATTTTTATATCACATCAACAGTCAACTCGGTCAAACTGTACTCAATGTGCAGTCCCTAATGGAACTACATCTACATGAAGGGAAGTAAGCAGTGGGGTACCTCAAAGTTCTCTTAAGCCCAGTACTCTTCAATGTTTTTTTTTTTAAAAAAAACAATTTAAATGAGGGGATAGAAAGGGAATTCATCAAATTTGCAGATGATACTAAGCCGTCAGGAATAGCCAACACCCTAGATGATAGGCTCAAGTTCCAGATGGACCTGGACAGACTGGGCCCTAACCAACAAAATGAAATTCAGTGTAGAAGGCAAGAAAAACCAAAATTATACACATAGACTGGGTGAAACCAGGCTTAATAGTGGTAACTGTGAGAAGGATCTTGGAGTCTTAATGGACAATCAATTAAATATGAGCCAGCAGTGTGTGACAGCAGCAAAAAGAGCCAATGCATCCTGAATTGCGTTAACAGTGGATACAATCAAGATCAAGTGAGGTACTAATACCACTCTATAAAGTGTTAGTAAGACCATACCTAGAGTACTACATCCAGTTTTGGTCACCACACTATAAAAAAAATGTTGAGACTCTAGAAAAAGTCCAGAGAAGAACAACCAGGATGATTAGGGGACTGGAGGCTAAAACATACAAAGAATAGGTTGCAGGAACTGGACATGGCTAGTCTAGAGAAGAGAAGGACCAGGGGAGATATTGTCAGAATATTCATGAACTGGCAGAGACATGGTAATAAGGTCACCCAATAAATAGGCATGGCAACTGGGTCAGCCAATGAGGGTTGTTTTGAAAACAGAAACTTAAGGAAGGAGTCTGGGCATGGCTTAGCTCTGTGCTCAGCTCTAAAATAAAACTAATCTGGACTTGTCTGTCTGCTGAATTGAAACTAAAAACTTACTTACAATCTCTCCTCTCTACCACGGCATTCTATTTTTGTAACAAACTCTGATAGATATGATAGCAATGTTCCAATATTTGAGGGGCTGCCACAGATAGGAGAGGTTCAAGCTATTTTCCAATGCACCTGAAGGCCAGACAAGGAATAATGGAAGGAAATTAATCAAGAAGAGATTCAATTTAGAAATAAGAATAATTTTTCTGACAGTGAGAATAATGCAACAGCCCATGGAACAGTTTGCCTTCAGAATTGTGGGAGCTTCATCACTGGAAGCTTTCAAGAAGAGACTGGACTGTCATTTATCCAAAATGGAGTAGGGTCCCCTGCTTGGATGGGGCGTTGGACTAGATGACCTACAAGTTGCCTTCCGACTTTGTTATTCTGTTCTATTTTCCAAAGCATCAGAAGGAATGACAAAAATCAATGGATGGAAAGTAATCAAAGAGAGAAGTAACCTAGAACTAAATAGAAATTTCCTAGCCGTGAGAACAATTAACCAGTGAAACAGCTTGCCTTCAGAAGTTATGGGCGCTCCATTACTGGAGGCTTTTATGAAGAGACTGGGCAGCCACTTGTCTGGAATGGTATAAGCAAGGGCTTGAACTAGAAGACCTCCAAGGCAGTGGTGGTATTCAATTTTTTTGACTACCGGTTCTGTGGGCATGGCTTGGTGGGCATGTCGGGGGAAGGATACTGTAAAATTTCCAGTCAGAGCTAGTATGTGCTGGTTCTCCAAACTACTCAAAATTTCAGCTACCGGTTCTCCAGAACTGGTCAGAACCTACTGAATACCACCCCTGTTCCAAGGTCCCTTTCAGCTCTGTTATTCTGTATTTCTCCTAGACCAAATCCAGTATTCATCTGCAATCAGAAACCTTATACTGCATTGATTTTTACCTCTTTTGTTTAGCAATGTTCACACACACACCACACACAAAAGGATACCAAAATAAAATATGTAAAAAAGGACTTCTGTTTTTTTGATGCTGGCTTTCAACCCAGCCCACCTTCCAACCACCTGCCCAGGTAGCATGTGCACACTAAGCATAGAGTTGAATATTTTGCAGAGAAAAGAAACAGCCAATCTTCTAAAAAAAAACCCTCCCCGTTTCATAATTTCCTTTCTACTGTTATCACAGCCTTCACTCACTGATGTCCCTTTCTCTAATGAACTGGGCGGTCTAGTCAATCACTCTTATATCTAGTCACTCTTCCTATAACTAAATCTTCAAAAAGAAAAGAATTTTCCTTTGCCATTGCCTGCTTCCTCCCTTGCCACTATCACATCTCTAGTGAGGGCATGCTATTGTTTATGACATCTGAGATCCCATTAATAAGAAAAAGGAAAGTCCAGCTCATCCGTCAGTGAAAAGGTTACAGAGAATTAAAACCTCAGCAGATGTCACCTGTAAGCATTCACTTTGAAGGTGAGGAGTTCTGATAATGAAACCCGAGAGGAAGAGATAAGGCCACTTGTTTCATAGAGCTGCAGACGATAGTCATTCCAGAAACCCTCGTTTGCTACCTAAGCTACCATGCTGTGCAAAATAGAGAAAGAGAGATACCCTTTTCATCTTCAGTTATGTTTTAACATTACTTTTTTCTTCTGCATTTTTCTATATACAATTATAAATAAACATGAAAAACTGGGATTTTGAAATTAAATCATTTGATTATTATAAAACAAAAATGGTGGCTAATTTGAAGTTAAGGTTCCATCACTGAGCTAAGGTATCTCAAAGACTTATAAGTCTTCTATGTATGCATTTTAGCTACTTATGCAGAGGACGTGGTGGTGAGGAGAGGAATTAATAGGTATCTCATCTTGTAACCAAGGAATGATAAAATTTCTTGAGAATTTGATTGAGATGGATTTCTTTTATTTTCCCGGATGAGCCTTAAAAAAAAATACTTTTGCACTACAGAAACAAATGTTTTTTTGTAAGCAAGATTATTTCTTTTCAGTCAGGAGATTCTGTGTGGTTGTTTCTGAGATCCTATCCTATCTTAGTTCTGGTATAAAAAGAGCATCACACTGCTACGTTAAAAGGATGTTTGAAGTTTTCATATTATTCAGGAGATAGGGGAGAGGAGGAAGGATAGAAAGACTATAAATTTGAGAAAGGTTAGGCTAAAATAGTTTTCTGTTACATTTTTAAAATCTGCAACTGTCAAATAAACTCTGCATTTAACATACAAGTCCTGCTCCAGGTATCAAATCTAGTGTGGAAAGAACACCCTGCAGGTCCAGAGGAATCTTCTGGCTACAATAAATTAGGCAATGTTCTTAATTAAGAAACATAAAAAAAGGAAAAATTGTGACCACCTCATTGTTTAAAATACAGTAACTTCATCTCTTTCTTACAATTTCTCCTCTGAAAACCAGTGGATTATTCCTTTATTATGATTCCAATGGAAATGGGCTGGGAGGCAGGATGTAGCCTTTCCAAGTCCTTAGAATATCTTATTTACATTTATCCCAACTATATCCAGTACAGGTAGTTTGGTTAAACTCTTTATGGATTACTTCCATATACCAAAAACTTTGTGTGTGTGAATACTTTTCTTGAAAAGTGAAATTTACATCAGTTGATTTTCTTTAAAAAAAAAATAGATTTTGAGAATTCAGCTATCAAATATTAGCTTGACTTTTAACCACATTTCTGAATTATAAGGTACACCACATAAATAGCCAATTCATGATTTAATAAATCCATCCATCTTTTGAGATTGATTGGAATTCCGTGCGGTTTCCTTATTTCTTCTGAAATCTTGTAATTGTTATTCTTCCTATTAAAAAAATTGGAGATAAAGTTGAAGAATCAGAGAAATCCATTTTGTGTGCTTGTATATACGTGTGTAAAAAAATCAGAATAGAACTTACAATTAGATAGACTGTCTTACTCAAAATACAGACCTTTTTTTTTGGGGGGTTGCAATGTTGATTCTGTCTTCTGTTTTGAAAGTAACTTTTCGCCTGCCTACTTCTGTTTAGTAGATCAAATGAAAAGATGCAACAATTATTTTTCCTTTTACAAAACAATTAAAAACATTTAAAAGTACATTTTAATTAATATCAGATGAAATTGTACATTTCAGTGTTATATCGTAAACATAATTTTATGAGCAGATCAAGTATGTAGTAATTTTATGAAATAATAAGGTGACTTTATATCTGTGAAACTTGCTTTAAAAAGATTTTATTAAATATAATAAATTTCATATCTGTGATATAAAACATGATCATATTTGCAATTTCCTAAGGAAAGGTACTTGAGCAGGTTTTAGATTTTAAGGTCTTTATGAAAAAAAGATATTGTTTTAAAAACAAAATTATAAATACAATTATTGGAACATAATGCACATTCTCAGCATTCAATAGCCTAAATCCATTGGCTAAACCAGTGTTTCTCAACTTCAGCAACTTTTAAGATGTATGGACTTCACTTCCTGCAATTTTTTAGCCAGCAAGTTGGCTAGGGAATGCTGGGAGTTGAAGTCCACAAAACTTAAAGTTGCTGAGATTGAGAAACACTGACTTAGACAATGCCCTTCAAATGAACATATTGGCTTGCTAGCCAATGGGCAATAGACAATGGCATTGAGGACATAGATTGTGTAGGGTCTTTGACATCAATCATACTCCCTTGAGGTATGGTGTAGAAATAAGTGGGCTCTTGTTCTTCAGAAGGGACTTTGAGAAGAGGCAGATATTTCTTGCAGTCTACTATCATAGTTATCAGAGCTAGTCCTTACTTAATAACCACAATTGGGTGTAGGATTTTGATCATTGAAGTCCATAAGCAGCTCACTATGTTCAATCTAGATTTGTGAATGAAGTTTGCAGAAGAGAGGAGATATATTAATATGTAACATAAATTGCCAGAAAGATAGGAGTAAACATGCTTGCTGAATAGGAAATCATGGCATCATTTTCAATTGGGATTTGAATAGCATGTCAATAAACAGAGTTGTAGGTTAAAATAATCCCCAAAAGAGATAACGAATCTCAAAATGAACAACAATAATTTACACAGTGGTAATTTGCCATGGCATAGCTGTAACCAGCTGAGAAAGTGTTTATATTAAAGGATATAGATAATCGGTATATTTTAAATATTTTTTCATGGTCATGAAAATGAAATACTTCTTATAACTGTTAGAAGGATTTAGGTTACTGGTTTGCAAGTATTAGAAGGCTACTTGGGCAACTGAAAAATAACAATGTTGTCCTTACAATTTAGAAGAATTATCTTGATCAGGTAGAGCTACCTGTAATCCTCCTTTCTTTTTTTCTTGGTTTCTAAAGCCCCATTCAGCTCTAAGGCCAAACTTCAGTTTGCTGTCATATTACACAAGAACCCCTAAAATTCTAATCTCAGCCTGAAATAATGGAAAATGAAAATATCCCACTTAAAGTAACATGAGAGAGAGAACAACTTCATTCCCAGCAGCCCCAAGAATAGATGAGGTCCAACTATTTTGCATCATACACTGTAGCCCTTGACAGACATCATCAAGCTATGCTTCTTAACAACAGTTCACTTTTTGGAGGGGAGCAAAGGATCAGTTTGTTCCACAGAATGTCAGATATTTCATAAAGAATGACCTCAGTGGTCCCACAATACTTCTTGTAATTCACTTTCAGATTTCCAGTAACCTGGAGTTGAGCATTCCAATTATGAGTCACTTTGAAACCACCATAATTGGATCATTGATAAAAATCATTGTCCTGTATACTATGTTCCTGTCAGGATGCGACATCAGTGAGGGTAGTCTGCCCTAATGCATCTCCAGCCATTATAGGAATTGTTAAACCACCAACGATATTGATCAGTCTTCATTTAAAGGCTGGTGGAACAGATGAAACAGAAGGGAAGTTTGTGCTATAATCAAGTTCCCCAAAATATGTTCATCTTGAACACTTAATGAAAGAAATTCAAAATTCTTTTCTAATGGCAGGAAAACCAGTTGCTTTGCTCACTGTTAAGCATATAGGTGCTTCTTTGCTTATTACTGAAGCCCTTTCTGGCTCAGCAACTTTTCCAGTCCAAAGATAAATATGCTGAAAACCTACAGATGAAAGCTGAGGATCATAGCTCCCAGTTCAGTTTGATATGTCAATAGTTGTTCTCCTGTTTTCAATCATGGGCAAGTCACAATTTACTATTATTGGTGGCCAGTCAAGTCAGTAGATTACTTTATAAAGCTACTACAGAAGAAATAAGAAGCTTTTAGGACCAATAAAAATGTTTGATCAGGTCTCCCAAGGTAAGGAAGGAGAAAGACCTTGCATGGATCCATATTCATAAAAAAAGGATCTCAATTATGAATTAATTATAGGAAGAAAGAATATGGACCTGAAAATTCCTAAGGTCATTTCCAACTCTAGGATTCTAGGAAATCCAAGAAAAAATGCTTCAGTCTCCATTCATTCATGAACTTCACAAGGTGATATTGAGTTGGTCACAACCTCTTTATTTAGCCCATCTCACAGGATGGTCTGTAATAACTTTAATTTGAAGAAAAAATGATATATGCTATCATGAAACCATGGAAGAAAATTTAATTAGTGTAATTAAACAGCTAATATATTATTGTAGATGAGGCCTCCCTGAATTTCTCTGTCTACAAATAAATGCTTAAAAAGCAGAGGTGGTATTCAGCAGGTTCTGACCAGTTCTGGAGAACCGGTAGCGGAAATTTTGAGTAGTTTGGAGAACCGGCCAATCCCACCTCTGACTGGAGATTTTACAGTATCCTCCTCCTGCCACTCCCACCAAGCCACGCCCACAGAACCGGTAGTAAAAAAAATTGAATACCACCACTGTTACAAAGGCTCCCCAGCCAGGCTTTTAAAACTTTTTGCCATTGCAACAATCGTAACAATACAACTCTTTAGTGTAATCTTAATCTAGACACCTCCCCTAAAAATCCGAATAGCCAAATGAACACAAACAATGAAAATAATACAATGAAACTTTGGGAAAGGTGGATTTTATTTTAACAATTCAACTAAAAGGTTCTTCATACCTCCCCTTGGGTTCTGTCTCCCAGGGAAGGTACCCTCATTGTTTTGAAAACCTTGCTCTAAAGATTTGTAATGCTAAAGACCCAAATGTAAAAAAATAATAATCTGAGAGCAGGGTAGAGGAAAATAATGGTAGCAAGCCACAAGCAAATATCATCTCTGGCCAGAAAGGCGATTATTAGCTGCAGAATCCCATACAAAACCTGACCAGATGCTTTTTTTATCTAGTGAGAAAGCTTCTCTGGGGATCTCCAGCAATCTCTCCAAGGGAAGTTATAAGCAGTTTCCCACCAGAGATTCCTAGTTCTTAATAAGAGAAGATCCAGATGCTACAGAACCTCTGAGGGATTCTGCTAGATGAAGGCAAAGTAAGAAGAGACAACAGGGGCTCAACAAGGCTGGGGCAGGCTAGAAGGTTTTTATTCACTTCAGTTCTTTGCGTGAATAACAACAAGATGAAGGATTGAAACAGCCCTCCTTTCCATAGTAGCGGTAGCAATATGAAGGTAACACAGCTCTATATAGAAATGTTCTTGAAGGAATGTTTTATATCATTGCCCTCCTAATTAAGAAGGAAAGACAAATGGAAGTGTGGTCATGGTCAACATTATGATGTTGATCCTGTCCATTTCCCTTTGATATCCTAAGTCTAACATGGTTTTAAATACCAGAAAATAATTGTTTTAAGTGCCCTCAGATAAACAAATAGACTCATAGATTCATGTTACATGTTGGCTAATAGCAAATTGATTATTGCTGGATCTAGTATTACAACAAGTGAAAAATATTGTAGAGCTTTGCCCATAATAATGTTTCCAAAGGGAAACTGATGGTGCTCAAAATAATGTGGATGTTGCCGTGGAATCTGAGAGCTATAAAAAGGTTCTAGTGCATGTATGTCAGAGATAAAAAAAAAATATCTATTGCACTGTAAATATAATTTCATTTTTCCTTTGCTGGATTCTTTTAAACATTTATTACTGAAAGCCAGTGAACGGCTGAGTTTAAGGCCTGAAATAAACATATGAGAACAATATTTTCATTCAGTTTGCATATCGTTAGATAATAATTAGTAGCTTATTTTTTAAATGGACTAAAAATGGTTCCCCGTTATTATTCTTATTCTCCTTTAACCTGCAATTGATAGCATTGTTTGCAAAGCTGTGAAACTTTTTTATTTTCTCCACTAGAGGGCACAGGGGCCATTTTTCATAATGCATACAAAAAAACTGAAACAAATCCTTCAATTTATATGATTATTCTGGAAAAGTTGCTTTGAAATATATAATCTCTTATTCACCAAAAGTCTGCCCTTTGCTGCAGAAACTGGGGGTCCAAAGAAACACAGCATTCATGGTTTGGCCAAGGGAGCATACATTTGGTAACTAGTGCCCTTTTTTCCTTCCTGTGCTAATTTTTTGTGACATGAAAGTGTAGAATAGTGAGAAAAGAATTTTGTGAAGCTATTCCCAGGTATATGCAGAAAGATTTGCAAAACTCCCAGTGATATGCATCTAGCCACCTGATTTAAAATTGCATTGTCCTTATAGGTATTTTTGCTTTATACTTATACACATAACCATGGTTAGCTTCAGAAATAAATTGGACAGGAATTATTCTTTGGAAACAAAATAAATCAGATAGTATAATAGTACGATCTCTTTATCTCATTTGTTCCCATACAATTAGGAGTTTTACTGCTATGTTGTGACAGGTGACTGTGTTTGACCTTTGACGGTTGGTTGGTTGGCTGGTGTTCAAACTAATGAAGACCCTTAATGGGTTGGCTTTTGTGAAGCTCTGAGCAGTGGGGTTAAAGAGAGAATGGGGTTGCAAACAGAATCCAGAGAAGATCCTTCAATTAAACCTGAAGTCTATTAGTAAAGAAATATTGAGGAGGTTGAAAACAAGCAATGATTCACCTATGTCTTTGAGAGCCATTTGAACTGGGTTATTTTTTTAAAAAAAAAAACTCACTCTTTTTCTTATTTATTGTTGTCCATGTGTGTGGCATGCTTCACAAGAAGACAGCCTGGAGCACAGATCTCCTGGTTCTTCAAAGATGGAAATAACATACTAATCCTGTGCTCATTCGATAATCATTCCTTCATCGGAAAAAGGATTGTGGACAAATGAAGCAATGTGGAAGCAAATGAAGAATGATGCTTACAGAAACAAAACTAGACCTCAGATGACACAGGTTTGGGAGGCATAACTTGTTTGCTTGTCGTAAATATGTTAAAATAAGAGAAGGAGACATGATACTGACCAGGTGTGGGATTCTACCAGTTTGCACCTATTCGCTAGAACCAGTTGTTAACAATCTAAGCAGTTCAGAGAACCAGTTGTTAGAAGAAATTACTGACCTAATCCTGTAAGGAAGGCAGCAAGGAAACATTCTGGTGTTGCTTACAGAAACTGCCTCTCTGTTAACCCTTATTACATTCTTGGCAGGACTAGACTTCCTGTCTCAGGAACTTCTCTGGAGTTATTTTTCCCCTCCTTTGCTGGTACTTTGTTTGTGTGGAGTGACCATTTAAAGTTACAATGGCACTGAAAAAAAGTGACTTATGACCATTTTTCACACTTACGACTTACTGTTGCAGCTTCCCCACAGTCATGAGAGGCCAGACGAGGAGATGTGTGCTTTGATGTGAGTGATATTGAGTTGGTCACGCCCAGTCAAAAACATGACCACCAAGCCACATCCACTCAGTCACATGACCACCAAGCCACGCCCACAAGCTTAGTCACACCCACAGAAACGGTTGTTAAAAAAAATTGAATCCCACCCCTGATACTGACCCATAGGCAGGCCAAATCGAGTACAAGAAGGAAACTCATTAAAAAATGAAGACAGTGAACACGGTGCTGGGATATGAATATGAATAGAATATTAATTAGAATTGTCATTTAGAAGAAACAATGAAAATAATAAGTCAGAAATAGAAAAATGTCCATTGTTTCTATGGACATTTCATTGTATCTATCTCCCTTAACTGTTTTCAAACTCTGCTTTCCTCATTCTTCATCTCTTTCCCCTTCCCCTGATGGAAGGCTTTGGATTCCTCAAAAGATTTATATTTACTAGCTTTAATGAAGGTATTTTTAATGGATAAGAATGGTGACTACAATTTTGTTGCCTGGAAAAGAGTCAGTCTAGAGCGCAATTTAAAGAGAGAATCAGGTTGACTACAGCATATCCATGATACTTTTGCCACTTTCCTCTGAGAAAAGAAGACTGAAAGCCTGTGGGCTTCCTGTATGGTTTGATAACATAGTTATTAAAACAGAACTGTAAGACGTTGGGAAAATGGAAATATAAGAAGGTAGCTCTTTTTATCCTAATGTGCGGTGGAGTAAATGAAATAGGATGGACATAAGGCTGTTCTACAGGGTAATGATAAAAGACAAAAACCATAATTGACTGATTTGGTCCCCTCCCCGCTAATTTGTATCATCTTTTAATTTTCACCGAATACAACAGTGAATATGCAAATGAGCAGTTGCAAATTATTTTATTTCCCATTTCTGGAAGTCCTGGGAACCATCAGTTGGTGTTTATGATGGGCAAGAACTGCTTGAAAAAATGCATGGAGAGAAAGACCTAAGAGGGTGCTTCTTCTGGCACTCAAATATTGGCTTGTCCTGTGGGACTCATCAGGGTTTCAACTATTATGAAAGACAATAGCTGTTTCACCACTTGGAGGGAATGTGGTAGGAACTGGCGGTGAATGTTGATTGCAGGGAATGGAACTGTAGGGAAAGAAACTAATGAAATTCTGGAAATGTTCTGGATGGACAAATCTGGAAATGGCCCCTGCTCGGTCCTTAACCTTTTCCCAATCCGATGACCTGCATCAGATGAGGATCCATTTGTAGGGATAGTTCTTCATTGGTCTGAACAGTCTGAATATGGTCATGCTGAAAGAAACATCTACTTGGATTTTGTTTAAAACTCAAGACAGCTTGGGAAAAAAATCTTTTAACCTTCTCATATACAGTAGTTTGGTTTTTTTTTTTAATAAATGCTGTTCTTGGGTGTGTCTCATTATAAATTTTCCCCCCTGGGACCGGATTTTCCCTGCAGCATTCATAACCATCGATCTATTTGCTCCCAACAGAATCCATCACTGAGGGGTTTTTTTTTTTATAAAAAAATATCCAGTTCAGCAGCCTAGTAGATGGAACAAATGATGGAATGATAATGAGATGAATAAAATTACTGTACTTTGCACGAGTCTCTCAAGTTTGGTTTTTGGGCTGTCCTATGTGACAAGCCTCCATTGGTGTTCTTTAATTGGTGCCATCCATTGTTATCAGCTTTTGCAGTTACTGTCAGATGGTCTAGACACGGCTCCATAGAGTGAGAACTGGCACAAAGTCCTGGTTTGTACCTCAATCAGGAGATTTCTTTATGGCATTACAAATTTCCCCAGTAAAAATAGGTATGTACTAATAACAAAAGAACATTTTGTAAATACACCACCATTACCTGGGATTAGTTCTGTTTCTCTCAGTGACATACAAAATCTTCCTCTCTCACGTACAGGCTTTCTTGAATTCAACTGTTCTTGCTTGCTCCTTATTTCCTCCCCCTTTTTCTACTACTTTGGGGAATAATTTAACATGTTACACACTAACTTTCCTATAATGGCATTTTGGCTTTTGAAATTCTGCCTCCCTCTTTTATGGCCAGCCCTCTAATGGTTCTCTCACAGGCCTGCCTCTGGCAATCATGTAGGGAATAAATAGAAGCTGACACAGTAATTTACTTAAATCTTCTCCACACTTTTGCAGCATTTTTCTCCAGAGAATACCCTCAAAACAACAATTATTTGAAATGTCACACGTTCCTGCCCCTAGGCAGCCAACAAATGAACATTAAATCTATTAACAACAACTAAAAAAATTAAATGTTTACTTTTTGGAGAAGGTGAGGAGAAGGTGGGAGAGGGAAAGCTGCCTCTAATAAATTTATACTCAATAATAAAGAGGTGTAGTTAATGTTCTCTCTCTACTGAGCCCACATTTGCAGAAAGAGAAGAAGGGCAAGTGCCTGACAAAAGCTAGACTACTGTAGGATGCCAGAAGCTGCCTGGATTTCTACCCTGGCAAAGAGGTTGAGGTCCACTGCACAAGTAGATGATTGTGTAAGGCCACATTTAAAAGTCATGGCAGAATATTGTATAATAAATAAGCCATCAATACTACCTCCTCCCCTGGATCAAATTATACTGGCGAGGTACTTTTGCCAGATGTAATGTGTTGCCATGATCCTGATTTTTACAGAAAAAAAGAAAGAAAGAAAAGATTAGGACTTTATTGTGCATATCAGTATGTGGTTATAGGATAACAATATGTGGCATGCTTCTGATGAGTGTCTCAGCTACATTTTTATATATGGATCTTGAAATGTGCAACTCTCTTACATATGGTACACACACACCCACACATATTGAGAGAGCAGAGCAGCCTTCTTCCATTCCGTCCACTTTTGAGGGATTCCAAGGAGGATACTTGGCTACATGAAAGCAAAGGTGACTACCAATAATTTAAAGATATTGAACGTTGCAAGGTGCTTGGTGGAAAGGGTAATAGGTCATATTGGTTTAGATTATCTGTAGTCCAGGAGGATTTACTATTTGTCAAGGCTCGCTAGGCCTCATTTCATGGCTGGGGCATCCCTGTATGCAAATACTGGCCTCAATATTTCTGGATTTGCTTACATAGCCCACAATCCAAATCTAGGATGCAGCAAGGACCTCAAAGATAAAGCCTAGTCCGTCCCTTGGCAATTGTGCCCCTAAATTTAAGCCATTATTTGACTATATAGAAAGGATGGCTCCTCATGCTTTACTATAAAGAATTATAATTTTCTGTTCTTTAATAGATCAACAGAGTTGGAAGGGAACTTGTAGGTCATCTAGTCTAACCCCCACCCACCCCAAAGCAGGAGATCTTACACCATTTCCAACAGATGACAGTCCAGTCTCTTCTTGAAAGCCTCCAGTGATGAAGCTCCCACAACTTGTGAAGGTAATTCTTATGTGGATATGGTTTGTAGAAAGTTAGCACCCACAGAATGGAGTGCAAGACATGGCCCCCAGGGTCCATGATAGGATTAGCCCTCACTCAGATCCAAATAAGGACAAAGCCATGAAGTCATAATAGGAATTGCTCAAAGCCCCTTCATTACATCACCCAGCAAGATTCAACCAAGCTTGGGACTCAAGACAACCTGCAAAGTTACCCCTGCGTGTCTCCTCACCACCAATCAGGATACATTTCTTACCACAGGAACAGGAAGCAAGTTCAAAGCCCAACACAGATTATAAATCTTTCTCCCTCTCTCACCCATGTGTTTGTTTGTTTTTTGCCCAGGACCTCGAATCCTGCTATCTACCATCTTTCCAAGCAATCTCCATGTTTCCAGTGTCTTTCTTCTCATTTGGAACTGAACCCAGATGGAAATTTCTTCCAATAATTTGGCACCCACAGAGGGAACTTCAAGCTAACCTGACCAATGGACCTGGCCCAGGTAAGCCTCCCTTGCCAGCAGCAGAACCATTGAGTCTGTGGGTGAGTTATGTATGTATGCCAGTGTGCATGTGTGTGAGAGAGAGAGGTGGGGGGCTTCTCCCAATCACAGCTGGATCTTGCTCCCTCTGTGCATTTCCTAGCCGCAGAAAGACTAGTAGAGTCTGCAGAGTATGGGGGTTTGCCAGAGCACAGGATCTTCTGTTAGGGAAAGGAGAGAGTATATGAAAATGGAATGGAAAAGTGAACGAGAGAGTTGAACTGGGACAACTATCTGGGAAGTCACTAAGCAAAGCCCAAAAAAGGAGGGGGGGGGTTCCTTACTTTTGTGAAGCAAGCAGAGGTCCCCCAGGACTTTAATGAATCAGAAAACTGTGGCAGTGGAAGGAGGTGCCCTTACTCACTGCAGGGGAGCAGTGCAGTCCTCCCGGGCCCTTTTTGGTCGCAAACTGACGGTGGGTGTTTCCCTATAAAGGATGGGCCTTTACTTTGATAGGAAACTGAGTCTTCCGGGACCTCAAAGCTATCTAACCCCCCATCTCCAACCCCCCCATATCTAATCCTCTTACAAGGATCACCCACAAAAGGGGGAAGAGGTCTTGTTCTCATGTCTTTCAGCCCTGCACAGATGACTCTGCAACCTGTGGAAGAGATACCACTGACCCAGATGCTGCCTTCAGAGGAGACCTTCCATCCATTGAAGCCAGGAATTGCGTTTGGATCCAGTCGTCCACTGAAAATCATCACAGCAATCAGAGTGGAGCAGACCTTCCCAAAGTTGACTGACCACCATTACCACCAAGCCAAGCCTAATGTCACCTGGCAGACATGAAAGAAAGGACCCTGAGATGGACAAGTAAAAGACTAAAAGACTCTTTTCAATCCCCAGAAGACAGCTAGAAAGACAATGGGAGAGGGTGGAAATTCATCGTAAGGTTTTCTTTCTTTGCTTCATTCACAATTGTAACTAATCAATTAAATGGATTCATGTAGGGGTGGTATTTGGGAGTAGTTGCCACAGCAAGTTCTGAACACGGAGTTCTGTCTGGTGAAAGGAAAATTTGTCCAGAATGTCTATATTGCCTGTATTTTAGAAGTAGCTTCATACACAAGCACAGAGACACACCATTCAGAATCAGTTTGAGGCTATCCCCTTCCCCTACCTACACACAAAGCTCCTCCTAGGTTGATTTTTGCTTTGTGGCATCAAGCAGTCATATCTCCCTGCTAATCCCATGGAGAAAGGGGCACCCCCAGGCAATTCCCTTGTTTGAAGAGATAACAGAAAAGAGATCCTGAAACCACAAGCCCTGATTGTGACTCACAAATGATACTGCCATGTTTTTGAAGACAAAGAAGTTTCCTGCAGCTCCCTGCCTCCCTTCAGCTCCAGGTGATGGGATTAAGACTCTCTCTCACACACACACATACACACACACATACACACACACCTGGGTTGATAGGATTAGCCCTCACTCAGATCCAAACAAGGACAAAGCCATTAAGCATAGTAAGAATTGCCCAAAGCCCCTTCATTACATCACCCAGCAAAATTCAACCAAGCTTGGGACTCAAGACAGCCTACAAGGCTACCGTTGTGTAGCCCCATGGAAGTCTGACAACCAATCCAGATACATTTCTTGCCACAGAAACAGGAAGCAAATTCAAAGCCCAACAAAGGTTATAAATCTCTCTCTGTAAGCACCGGACTGTTCCCTTTTAACTAAACAGAATGAATTTCTGAAAGCTAGGTACTTCAAACGGAATTCTTTATTGAAAGGAAGTGATCTCAGTACTTGTCAAAGCAGAATCTAAGATGCTTCCGGGCATACAGTAATAGATAAAGGGAGTTAGAACCCCTCCCCTTATTCTAATGTGGATATTGTCAAACAAAGAACCAACATGTTAATTCCCCCCTCCCCTTTTCTGGGAACGTATCTTAGAAGAGTTTTCCAGGGAGTGTCTTCCAGAGCTGGAATTTTTATGGTCCCTTCTCCTCTTGCTATCTCTCCAAGAGGTGACAAGTTTCTAGACATTTGCCTCCAGTCCTCCAGTTGTATATCATGTGCAAGTTATATAGATTCAATATAAGGTTTAAGATATTCAGGTTACATCAAAAAGGATTACTTGTACCAACTTCCCCCCACTTCTTTTTCCATTGAAGAATGGCAGATACACGGATCTGACATATTGCCCTCCTCAAAAATTTGAGAAATCCAACTGGAAGACATAAAACATGTGTTACATTTACAACTTAGGAAGATTTGTGAGTGTATTTCAGGTGGAACTTCCATAATAATGTGAGTGCTTTTACATGTCGTTTGGCTACCCACTCATTTTCTGAGGAAGGAAGGTGTTTCCAAGCTACTAAATATTGTGTGGATCCACGGTGAGTGCGTGAATCAAGGATATCTTTAATTTCAAAATGTTGTTCCCCATGTACTATAATGGGAGTTGGAGGTCTGGGAAGGGGAAGTCTAAGGTTTGAAGTGATCTCTGGTTTGAGTAAGCTACAGTGAAATACTGGATGAACCTGTCTAAGTGTTTTGGGAAGTAGAAGCTCTACCATAACAGGATTAATAATTCTGGAGATGGAAAATGGTCCAATGAATTTAGGTCCCAGTTTCTTAGAGGGTTGCAATGATTTTAGGAATTTTGCAGACAAATATACGCGGTCTCCAACTTTGAATGGTTTAGGATCACAACTTTTTTGTCGCCTAGAGCTTTAAAAGCTGTTTTAGCCTCTTGTAAGGCTAGTCTGACCACTGGCCAAGTGGTTTGAAAATTGTTTATCCACTCCTTAAGGGAGGGAATTTCAAGTTCCTTGGTAGGTAGCTCTGCCATGGGGTTGAATTCTTGGCCTGTGGCTCCCTGGAATGGGGTGAAACCAGTGCTTCTATGGACCCAGTTGTTGTATGCTACCTCTGCAAAAGGAAGAAGGCCAGTCCAATTGTCCTGTTGGTAATTAATAAAGCATCTCAAATATTATTCTAATATGCTGTTCGATCGTTCAGCCCTGCCATTAGTCTGGGGTTGATTTGACGATGACAACCCCTGGGTGGAGCCTAATAGGTTTAAAAACACCCACCAAAATGTGGATGTGAATTATACACCGCTTTCTGAGATAATCCATTGGGGAGCTCAATGAGAGATAAATGTGTATCAAAAACCTCTTTGCCAAGGCCTTGGCTGTTGGGATCTTTTGGCATGGTACAAAATGAACCTGTTTTGAAAAAAGATCAGTTACAACCTAAATGACAGTATTTCCTGTACTTTCAAGGAGCTCCACTATAAAGTCCATAGACATCTCTTTCCAGGGTGCTGAAGGTTCTGCCACTATTTGTAAAAGTCCAGGAGATTTTCCTTGTCTTCTTTTTGCAGCAGTACAGATGGGGCAACATAGTTTTCAATGTCTTTTTTGAGAGATGGCCACCAAAATTGTCTTTTGATAAGGTGCAGGGTTTTGACAAAACCAAAGTGTCCCACTATTTTTGAGTCATGGCATCATTTCATGAGGTCCATCCTCTGGCTGGCATGGACATAAAGTTTGTTTTCTACCCAGGCTAGACCATATTTGAGTAAGCAAATGTTTTTGTTAGCCTGGAGCCAGTCGTCCTTAAGTAGTGCCTCCTTAAATATTGAAGTTGTTGCATTGTCAGTCAGTGATTCTTTCTTCTCTTGTGCCCAAGTGATTACTTTGGCTGCAAGTTGGGTTGGTTGGATCATGGGTTTTATAACTTCAATCTTTTTGCTGTTGTATTGGGGTTTCCTGGACAGTGCATCTGCCAAGAAATCCCCCCCGGGAGATATTTGAGAGTGAAATTAAACCATTTAAAACATTGCTCCCACCTTGCTTGTTTTCCTGAGAGTTTCCGTGGAGTTTTCAGGACTTCTAGATTTTTATGATCAGTCCAGACTTCAAAGGGGATTTGGTTCCCTTCTAGGAAATGTCTCCATGTGAGGAGTGCCCATTGCACAGCATATGCCTCTTTCTCCCATATGGCCATCTTTGCTTGGTTCCTGACTGTTTCTAGGGAAGTATAAGCGCATGGTTGTAACTGTCCACATCCATTCTTTTGGAGTAGAACTGCTCCAATTGCTACATCACTAGCATCTGCTTGGATGACAAATGGTTGTTCAGGGTCTGGGTGTTTCAGGATTGGTTCTGATGAGAACAGTTGTTTGAGTTTTTTGAATGCCGCTTGGCATTCCATCATCCAGGTAAGGGGTTACCTTGGTTTGGGTTTCTCCCCCACTTTTGGTTTTAACAAGTTCGTGATCGGGAGGGTGATATTCGCAAACCTGGAATGAACTGGCAGTAAAAGTTTACAAAACCCAGGAAGCTCTGCAGTTGTTTGCGAGTTTGGGGCAGTTCCCAATCAATGAGAGCTTTTACTTTTTGTGGGTCCATCTCTATTCCTTCATGGGATATTCTATATCTCAGGTTTCAGGTCATGTCTATCTCCGCCTCCTCTGCCATCAGGTACCATTCACGCAGGAGGTTTGAGACCCCACGGGCCAGGCAGGCAGCATACAGGGTGTCACTGAGTCCATCTTTGAACCAACAGACTAGGATATCTTCTGGCCAGTTGACTCAGCTGGCCAGGTCACAAAATTCCTCAGTGTACTCAGCTACTAGGCGATGGTCTTGCTTTACAACTCTAATGGAGTCACAGGCTTTTCTATCAGTGAGGGGATCTTTGAAGAGGTGGCGTAGGGCTGTCTTGAATCGGTTGAATCAGTTCCTCAGTTGTGGGGCATTGACATTGTGGAGAGTCACCATCCATCTGGCTGCTTCCCCTTCTAGGGTGGTGATGACTCACACTCAGGGCTCCTGGGTTGGGAAATTCTTCCTGTATTCTTGCATGTAGGTGAGGACTTGCACCAGGAAAATTCCCAGTTTCTGGGGGTCCCCACTGAATTTTACCCCCCAGGGGTGGAACCTTTCTCTGCAGCTGTATGTCTCCAGGTTAGCCCAGGTTAATCCCCTGCTCTGGAGCGACAAGGGGTTGGGTACCTGGTATGGCTGCTGGTCCTTCGGCTTGTTCCACTGCCTGATCATTCTTAGCTGGATCAGGGGTGACAGCTCGGGTTCTTCCAATTTCTGGTTCCCTTGCTTGATTTATGTACCGTTTCAGTTGGTCATCTGCCGGTGGTTCCTCAACCCATTCTTCCTGATCAGATAGGGCCTCCAGCTGCAATTTCCACCTGGGTTTATGGCTACCCCGGGTGAAGGTTACTCCCTTGGTTCTTCTGTCCCAGCTGTCTCTCTTTCCTATGCCTATAGACCACCGGGGCTTTGTGGAATTTTTGCCGGCAGCTTCACTGTCTTTGATGGGGAGCACAAAGTCAGTGTCCGGCTGGGGAGTTGTTGGAGTTTCTCCCCAGCTTTTGGCTTTCCCTTGCTCCTTGTTATATTCAGACATTTTTGCAGGATCCCCTTGGTAGAGTGAAGTTTTCTTAAAAACAATTCCTTTCCAAGTTGACCTCTATTGCAGACTCTGCTTTATGTAAGCATTGGACTTTTCCCCTTCAACTGAAAAGAATGAACTTCTGAAACCTACATATTTCAAAAGGAATTCTTTATTGAAAGGGAGTGAATCCCAGCACCAGTCAAAGCAGAGTCTAAGATGTTTCCAGGCATACAATAATAGATAAAGAGAGTTAGAACCCATCCTTTTATTTAAATGTGGATTTAGTCAAACAAAGAACCAACATGTTAATTCCCCCCTCCCCTTCCCTGGGAACGTATCTTAGCAGAGTTCCCAGGGATATCTTCCAGAGCTGGAATTTTTAGGGTCCCTTCTCATCTTGTTTTCTCTTCAAGAGGTGACAAGTTTCTAGACATCTGGCTCCAATCCTCCAGTTGTATATCATGTGCAAGTTATACAGAATCAATATAAGATTTAATATATTCAGGCTACATCAAAAAGGATTACTTGTACCAACTTCCCCCCTTCTTCTTCCATTGAAGAATGGCAGATACATGGATCTGACACTCTCCCTCTCTCACCCATGTGCTTTTTTTGCCCAGGACCTCGAATCACGTGGTCCTGCTGTCCACCATCTTTCCAATCAGCCTTCATGTTTCCAGTGTCTTTCTTCCCACTTGGAACTGAACCCAGATGGATATTTCTTCCAACAGGTTTTAACGTTGTTTCCTGGATAAACAGAAACCTTACAAGGCAGTCTAGTAATCACTTCTCTGAACATATGTGCAGGTGAGAGAAATCCCATTTCCTCCCTTTCCTGAGCCAACTTTATAAAAAATTGGACTACTCTATACCGAATTTTACTAAGATTGCTGAAAATCTGATCAATTCTATTGGAAGGCTGTCCAGAGTATATCTAATCTAAATCTTATATCTCTGTCTATATTGATTTATCTATATGGGTGGGGGTGGGAGAGGGAGATTAACAATCAACATCTGGCAAGCAGGCCCAAAGGTTACATCATCACCATCTTCACTACTATGTTGAGATATATTAAACTACCATTTAATGTATTTCTATATTTCTGGTTTGCCTTATTATATCTAGACTAGTATATATAAAGTAAACATCATAGAGAGGGAGGAATTTGAGAAATGTTAGAGGGAGGAAATTTTAACAAGTTGAAGACTGTCTTCATTTTTCTCTAATATATGTTTTAAGCATCATCTGATATAACAAGATGTAAGCTATACCTGCTGTCTATTTAAAACGATGTAAGATGATATGAGCTTCAATTGGGTGGGATTCAAATTTCTTAACAACTGGTTCTGTGGGCATGGCCTAATTTGTGGGTGTGGCTTGGTGGTCATATGACTGGATGGGCGTGGCTTGCTGACTGGGCATGGCTTAGTGACTGACTGTGCATGGCTTGTATGTAAATATTGAATTTTTTATAAAAAAAAAAAGAGAACAACTTTTACCCAAAATTAGGAAAAACAGGCAGGCAGATTGAATTGCTTGCAGAATCACAGAATCACTCACAGATCTACCTTTCTGCAATATGCTACCTGAGTCTGCACTGAAAAATAGAAGCTTCAGTCCTAAGGAAGGTTCAGCTCTGCTCTCAGGCCATTTCTTCCCACCCCCAACCCCCTGACCGGGCCCCAGGGAAGCCTCCTGGGTGAAGGCAAAGCAAGTGCAACAATTTAGATTAGCTAGAAAGCAAAAAATCCAACGATTTCCTGCTTTCTAGCTAATCTAAATCGCCCAGCATAGCTGATAGTCAGAACAGCTGATCATCAGGAAAAAAAAGAAAGCTAGCAATTGACCAAAAATTAGGTGAAGGCACAATGCAAGCAAGTTGGATGGCGCGTATGCCAGGTAAGGAGTGACTGGGTGGGATGGAGCAGGCGGGGAGGGGAGGGGCCAGCCAGTGGCATAATTTGCCGGTTCTCCAAACTGCACAGAATCGTAACAACTGGTTCTATAGAACCAGTCCAACCAGGTAGAATCCCACCCATGGCTTCAATCCTTAAACTACTTAACAGAAGGTATATCATCAGCTTTCTATTTTAACAGGTAAATGCAATATATTTTTGACTACCAGATGATGGGGAAAATAGTACACATTAAAATGCTTGACTAAGATTAAGAAGCTTAAGATCAGCAGTATACCGTATTTCCCCATGTATAAGCACCCCCTTTGTATAAGCCACCCCCCCAATTTTTGGACTGTGAAGTTTTGAAAAAAATATTTTATTAGAGAAACAAGTTATGAAGAAAGAAAATTTACAAAGAAACAAAATTCGACGTCTAGATCTACAACTTCGGTCATGACGCCGAAAGCGGTGCGGGCGACGCTAGCAATCT
Source organism: Pseudonaja textilis (assembly GCF_049901715.1). Classification (NCBI taxonomy): domain Eukaryota; kingdom Metazoa; phylum Chordata; class Lepidosauria; order Squamata; family Elapidae; genus Pseudonaja; species Pseudonaja textilis. The sequence goes on along the minus strand of NC_141993.1, from coordinate 2,668,732 downwards.
ACGCATCGGAACGAGAGTAGGAACGAAGGATTCAGGCCGATGCCTAGCGTATGCATTTCTATCGCGTACTCGCACTCGTAATCGTATCATCACTTACAATTTTTACAAAAAAGTATAGCATACTGCTGGAAAACCAGTTTATTCCTACTTTATTATTTTATGCATTTTTCACGTATAAAAAGTGTACCTGCTTTGTATATGCCACCCCCCTACTTTTGGGGCTTGAAAATTTTGGAAAAAAGGGGTGGCTTATACATGGGGAAATACGGTAAATGTTTGACCTTTTCTATGAAAAAAATAGGTAGAATGAGCAAAAAGGCATTTGGGAGATAATTTTGTTTACCATAGTAATATCATTGATTTCATTTGCAACTGCCTGCCTAAAAGTCAAGATGCTGAGTTGCAACCTTGAAACTATTTGAAACTGACTATTCCTGTTCTATAGCTACATAAATGAACTGATACTCCTGTAAAACAGAAAGCCATAAATATTTGAAAATCAGTCTGTGAATGATGTGAAAATGATCTGAAAAGTCAGCATGGCTTTCCTAAGAATTTCCTATTCATTATTTAATCAAGTGCTTTTATTAGTAGATTGTGGAAGTGCTGTAGGCATGATACACCTTAATTTTTCAAAATATTTTTATCCCAACTTTATTTTTGTAATAAATATAAAATTCCTTCCTCCTCCTATTCTCTTCACAACAACAACCACGAGGTGTGACAGGAAGCAACCAATTGGCTTAATTGTTGACCACTTGTTGCCTGAGTCTGATAATGTGGGCTGAGAATAACTGGCCCAACTTTCTAAGCCAACTTTCATGTCTAAAATGGAACTAGAATTCAGTCTCCTGGCTTCTAGCTTGGTTCCTTAATCACTACACCAAACTGGTTTTAAGAAAGTACCCAATGATATTCAGAAGAGCAAGTGGGTCAAGTGTGAGATACAGTTACAGTATATGGCTGAAAAATCACAGTACTCATCTATAATCCTCATCAAACTGTAGAGACATGTCATGTGGAATGCCACAAGAAACAGTTTTGGGTCCTGTTTAATTGTTTTATTAATGACTTGAATAAAGAGGTGGATGGAATCAAATGTGTAGATAAAATTGAGAAATAAAATTTAAAATGTTCTTGATTAGAAAAACAAGTTGAAATTGACAGAAAAGCTTAGAAAAATGCTAAATTCTTTACTTAGAAGCAAAACCAAATGTTATATTATATTACAAGAAAAGGGACATCTGGCTTGGTCATATTATCTGTAACAAAGATCTTGAAATAGTAATTGACTGCCAACCTAATATGGGCAGTGTTCCATCTCTTATCTGCTTAGGTGGTGCTTCTTGTTTAACTAGAGTATATGGTAGCCATCTTCAACGACTTGAAAGTATGAGGTCAAATTTGCTTTGGACTTATAGAAAGTTAGCACCCATCCCTCTCCTAGAAGAATGAAATATTATAGGAAATATTAAAAAGGCAGAATATTATACCCCCCTGGATGAGAAAAGGAGAAACATGTTCTTGGAAAGCAACTCCCACTTTTGTTAATAGCCCCAGAAAGACTGCCCCATTCTATCTACAAGACAAAAGGCTTTCAGCTCCAGGGTGATAGGATTAGCCCTCACTCAAGATCCAAACCAGGACAAAGCCATTAAGCTGTAATAGGAATTGCCCAACACCTTTTCAGAAAACAACCGGTTAGATCGGCGGTTGGAAAAGGAAAGTCAGAGATGGAGTCTGCAACTGTTTCATTTATTTAGTTGTAATAGCTACAAGGTATCCAACTGAGAAGCTGCAGGCTGGCAGCTCTCTTTATAGAGAGCTGTCAGCCGTTAGCCAATATATTTAAACTATTTTCCCATGCTTTGCGTGAGCTGGAGGGAAACTTCTGGGCCAAGCATGTGAATACACAACACCCCTCCCCATCTCACTGGAACATTCAGTTTCTGGGGCTTACGCTACAGGCGTAGTCTTCCAGGTAAGCAGGTCAGCGGCGGTTGTGCATTGATTTGCGGTTCTCCCGTATTCTCGGTGAGCCTTCGTGAGTCATCTGCATTTAAGAAGAGTCTTCACTTGGAGTGGATGGGTTGTTGGAGTCCTCTTGGAGAGTCAGTCAGGTATGGTCTTCATCTGGAGTCTATCGCAGTGGCAGCAGGACCTCAGTGACAGGTGTCTAAAGCGTTGCAGGACTCAGCCCCAAAGGTACCTGTGCTCAGCCCTCATGCTCATCTCATTCTTCAGTACACACCTGGGGAGTTGTTTCATTTGGCTCCTCTGTTCAGTGAGGTCCAGGCGGCTCTGGAGCTGATCAATGTGTCGGTGCCACAGCCAGCAGTCTCTTAGCTCCACACAATAGGAGCAGAGACCTGTGACTTCCATGATTTGGGCCACCAGCCAGGTGGGGTAGCCCATGAAGTTCTGGTCATATACCTGGTCATCTTGTTTGAAAGTTCTGGAATGCTTTGTCCAGCCCTTGGGGACTTCTGTTGAGTAGTCGGGGTGTATTCTTTCCATGTTTGTTTGTAAGTGGCAGCCCATTAGTAGTTCGACTGGGCTCTGGTTGATGGTGGCACAAGGAGTGATGTGTTGTGTTAGCAGGTATTTCATGATCCTCTTCTCCTAGTCTCCTGGGCCCATTCAGGTCAGCACCTCTTTTGTAGTGTGCATCATCCTCTCTGCTTGTCCGTTACTCATTCCTTGACTTGCCAGGAACAATTTGAAAAGTGTTCCCATGAACTGAGGGCCATTGTCTGATGTTAATTTGTCCAGTAGCCCATGGGTTATGAAAAGCTTGCTTACCATTCTGATGATGGCATCTGCTGTGGTTGACTTCATTAAGGCCACCTCTAGACACTTTGAATATGTGTCGACCATAACTAAGAATGTTTGCCCATGGATTGGCCCTGCAAAATCGATATGCACCCGGGACCATGGGGTCTTTGGTGTCTCCCATTCCTGTGGTGGTGTGGTGGTGGGGTGTTGGCTTTGATTCCTGGCACTGCTGGCACAATGCAACCCGATTCTGTGATGTCCCTATCCAGATTGGGCCACCATAGGTAGCTGCAGGCCAGCACCTTCATCTTCACGATTCCTAGATGGCCTGCATGCAATGTTTCTAGTAAGGGTTTTCTTAGCTTTGGGGAAAACACTACATGGTTTTCCCACAGCAGGCAACCTTTCTGGACAGAAAGTTCATGTTGCCTGGTGTAAAGCAGCTTAAATTTTGTACTTGCTGGCTCTTTGGGCCACTCCCTCCATACCCAGTTTAGTACCTGTGCAATTGTTCGGTCTGTCTTCAATTGTTTGGTTACTTCAGTGGCCATGATGAGTCTGGATGGCAGCGTCTCGATTAGCAACACTGTTGCTGTTGGGGATGGGTCCTCTATGGTTATTGGAAGTGGGCATTGTCTGAGGGCGTCAGCATGGCTTAAGGCTGTGCTGGGTCGGTGTGTGAGGCTGTAATTATAGGCTGTTAGGAACACTGTCCAGCACATCATTCGAGGGGACAGATCCTGATGCATCTATCATCCCCTGTGATTAATCCCAGTAGCAGCTTGTGGTCTGTCACCAGCTCGAATGGCCATTCATAGACGTATTTGTGGAATCTCTTGACCTCAGCAACTGCAGCCAATGCTTCTTTATTGAGCTGGCTGTAGTTCCTCTCAGCTGAGGAAAGTGTTCTGGAGAAGAATGCTATTGGGGATTCATGACTGTCTTGGTGGCTCAGGACTGCTCTGACCCCAAATGCTGATGTGTTGCACATCAGGAGTAGCAGCAGATTCTTGTGTTATACAAGAACGCTGTCCAAGGAGATTATGTTTTTCATTCTGATGAACATGGCTGCTTCTTTTTGGCCCCAGGTCCAAATATTTTTGGCTAATAGCCAGTGGAGAGGTTCTTGAAAAATGCCTTATGTTGCAGGAATATACTGCAAAAATTGAGGAGCCCTAGGAATGTTTGGAGTTCTGTCTTTTTTTTCAATGCTGATGCTGCTTTGATTGTTGTATTTTTCCCTTTGTGGGGTGCAATTCAGAGATGTCAACTAGGTATCCCAGGAACTTAACTTGGTTGACAGCAACTTTGCACTTCTCCTTTTTGACTTTAAGTCCAGCTTCCTGGAACCTTTGTAGGACTATCCGTAGTCAGCCGAATAGCTCGGTTTTGTTTGCAGCTGATATTACTACATCAACAAAATATGGGACAATGCCAGTGATGCCATGTAATAGGTGCTCCATCAAACTTTGGAACAGCCCTGGAGCCACGCCTACCCCAAACTGCAGTCGGCAGCATCAGCAGGCTCCCCTGTGTGTTATGATCATTTGGGCTTCAGCTGTAGCATCATCCATGGGAAGCTTCTGGTAGGCTTGGGTGAGGTCTAACTTTGCAAAAATCTTTCCCTCACCCAAGGAGTGCAGTAAATGTTGCATCATTGGTACCGAATATGCGTTTTGCTGGAGAGCTTTATTGAGGGTGCATTTATAGTCCTTGCATATCCGGACTGACTGGTCTGGCTTCGTCAGGATCACTATGGTGTCTCCCATTTTGCGTAGTCGATGGTTCCAGTATGCCCTGTTGGAGGAGTTTGTCCAACTGTTCATCCACCTTGGGCCTCAATGCAAAGGGCACCATCCTTGGTTTCAGTCTGATTGGTGCCACCTTGGGGTCCAGGTTAAAGGAGATTGGGGTGCCTTTGTATTTTCATGAATGGTGGCAGCATTGCCATCTCCCTTAATTTCATGTGTTTGATGCTATGATTTCCTTGAGCACTTCCGAGCAGCAATCAGTTCAGGTGGCTCTCATTTCCAACCGATCCCACCTTCGTCACTGTGTTAGATTGGTGGTTGGAAAAGGAAAGTCAGAGCTAGAGTCTGCAACTATTTCATTTATTTAGCTGTAATAGCTATAAGGTGTCCAACTGAGAAACTGCAGGCTGGCAGCTCTCTTTATAGAGAGCTGTCAGCCATTAGCTAATAAACTATTTTCCCATGCTTAGTGCGGACTGGAGGGAAACCTCCAGACCGCACATGTGTATACACAACAAAACTCTCTTCATTACATCATCACCCAGCAAGATTTAACCAAGCCTTAGACACAGACAGTCTACAAGGTTAGCTGGACCCCCACATAGCCCACTGGGAGTCTGACAACCAATAGGATACATTTCTTGCAAGGCCCAAGAGAGGGTATAAATATATCTCACTCTCCACTCTATGTGGCCATCTACCCAGAATCACACGTGCTTGGTGGTTCTGCTTAAACCATCCTTCCAAGCAGCTTCCATGTTTCCAGTGTCTCTCTTCCCACTTGGGATTGAACCCAGGTGACCATTTCTTCCAACAGACTGTAGGACACAGAATAATGGATTTAAGTTAGAGGAATGTAGAGTCTGATGTAATGGTGGGGAAAAAAATCCTGACAACTAAGACCTGTTGACACTCTAGCCAATTTCCCAAACCCTGGATGGACTCCCTTCATTAAAAACATTCAAGTGAAGGCTGGAAAGCCACCTTTTGGGGATGTTTTAATTTGGACTCCTGCACTAAGCAGGGGATGGAATTTGATAACATTCATGGTCCCTCCCAACTTAGCAATTCCAGAGATTCTTCGGTTTTTGCTACCTTCAAGAAACCCTGTTTAGTGCTTGCAGCCAGGTACTACATCTCTCCTCTCAGGTGCATTTCACCAAAATAGCAGAAGAAATTGATTATGGCTAGTTATTTTTAGCAGAACATCAGGGATAATTTCACCTCTTAGTACTTTCTTGAGGATTATGCTGTCTTCTACACAGGCTTTCCGAGGATTCCCAGTGTAACCAAATATGGGAATTCTACCTTGTTCAATGATGAAAGAAGCTAAAAAGCCGGTTTCTGAGCAGTACCCCCAATAATCATCAAGACCCTTTGTCTTTTCTCCTTCTGCAAAAGGTTCTTTTATTACTCGTATTTGTGTCTTGCTCAAATATAGATTGGCTGAGTTTACTTGGCACATCTGGCAAGCCACCAGATCTGCTGTGTTTGTCATTTCATTTTGCTAGTGCAGCAATCTTTCCCTTGCCCCAATCAGGTTACTGAGGCAGGTCTGCTCTGCATGTCAGTGACAGAGATAAACGGAGGAACTTGATGGCTCCCCCAGTGCCCCTTTCTTCCTTCTGAACAGTTCCCTTGGCGCCTTTTTTCTGAGCCTTGTTTCTGTCTCAGCAGGGGAAGACGCCTTGGCATAGCCCTCTGCAAATTGCATCAAGGAAAAATCATTAAACAGGATTGGAAAGAAAGAAACACTTAGAAACTCAAACAAAAGCGAGAGAGAGAGGATGTTCCTTCATATAAAGCACTTTCAAATGCCAGAAAAGGAAGGCCACACTTCAGTGATCAATCACTTACCAGCAAAAGCCTCATAAGAGTGCTCCAGTTCCATCTGAGTATGTGCATGATGTAAGTGTGTGCCAGTGTGTGTGTGAGAGAGAGAGGGGGGGTGGGGTGGAGGGAGGGAGGGTGAGCAAAAGAGGGAAGGCCAGAGCAGGGTATTTAGAAGTTGTAATATAAGGCAAACTGTGAATAGAGTTTAAAAACCTAAACAATAATTAGAAGGTGGCTTAGAATGATCTGTGGGCTAAATGTAAAATGGAGCCATTGTTTGCATACAGATTCGGTTTGGGGAAAATGGAATCACATTTGATTAAGATTATATTTTATTAGGTTATTTTGCTGATACTTTCTTACAATGGATACAAGCTATAATTTTCCATGTATTCCTTCCCAATTGGTTTAATTGTGCTGATAATTACTTTCATCCAGATACATTTATCCAGAAATGGAAAGTGCAAATCAGAATGTATTTGAAAAGAACTCTAAGCAGGACTGAGCTAGCTTTAGTGGGAGTGTGGATATGGAGAAGTCCCAAATCCTGAGGCAGTTCAGAGCACATCAGAACAGATTGCCATAAGATCTCTAATATTGCATATTTTGTTGGGATTCAAAAATCCCTGTGAAATTCTTACATGTTGATCAGAGCTATGCCAGACTATCAGGGGTGCTACCCAATAGCTATTCCAACAAATGTACAAACAAACAAGCCAACAAACTTTTTAGAATGCCATAACAGGGAAATACATAGCAGAAGGACTGGATTCTTTGATCAATAGGTCTATCCCTATAACTCAGAATAATCTTTTTCATAATATCACCAACTGTCACATGATTACAACAGCATGGTTGGCAAAATCACAGATCCAGGATGTTTTGAAGTTTGATTTAGCAGACCAGGGCCAACTTGAAAGACTGAACAGAGAGACTCTATAAAACTGGAAATATGAAGGATGATTGGGAATGAAAAAGGGCCAAAGTTAAAAGTAATGCATATAAGTCATCTTAGATTGTGCTCAGAGAAGACATGGGAGACACAAAGGAAGGTAATCAGAATCGGCATGATGCTCAGAAAAGGAAGCCAGGAAAATATTGATCCACCTGATCACTTCAAATATTAAATTATACTTCAGATGGAGCTGGTTCCATGTGGGCATTTGTACCCATTATCTCTTCCTTAAAAAGGTGCTGCTTCCACCATTCCAATAATGATGCTTGTTTAAACTGTAAATAGAAATGGATGGTTTAAATAAGAGGATAGATTGTTTTGGAGTGCTTGGGCTCTGATCATATTCTCCATTTCAGAAAAGACCAGAAGAGAACAGAAAAGGTGTTGTAGACATGCACCAAGAAGACTCCACTGAAGAGAACGGAATATTAGTTTTCTGAATCACCTTCCAGAATAAATGGAAGTAAAATACAGTCTCCCACTGCCAGCCCAGGCAAGTAAGACTATCCTGGAAGGTGGGAAACAGTCCTTAAAGCACAACCTCATTCTTTACTGAGAATGAGAGAAGTTCTCTGCTCTTCAACCAGTTCCTATTTGCAGTCTTTCTGCACTATGGAAACTAAGTGAAGAAATGTCACAATGCCAAAAAAAGTTGATTTCTTTCCATCTCAATCCCCCACACAATTTGAATTTTGGATTCTTTGGAAATATCAGTTGCATACAACATTTAATATAAGAAAACTTATATTGTATTACTTTAGGGCAAGTTTATTGCATTATTACCCTTGCCTTCTCATAAATACACAAACATACCCCTTTATTATGAAATACTGTAGGAAACTTCTAGTGAAGAGAAGGACCAGTGGAGACATGATAGTAGTGTTCCAATACTTGAGGAACTGCCATAGAGAGGAAGGGGACAAGCTATTTTCCAAAGGCCAGACAAGGAATAATGGATGGAAACTGATCAAGAAGAGTTCAACCCAGAAATAAGGAAAAATTTTCTGACAGTGAGAACAATCAACCAATGGAACACCTTGTCTTCAGAAGTTGTGGGAGCTTCATCACTGAAGGCTTTCAAGAAGAGATTGGACTGCCATTTGTCAGAAATGGTGTAGGGTCTCCTGCTTGGGTGGGGGCTTGGATTAGATGATCTACAAGGTCCCTTCCAACTCTGTTAATCTAATCTAATATAATCTGAAAACAATACCAATATGGGTAGGAATATAATATCTGGACTTCAAAACTCTGGTTGACCACTAGACAGCAGTAAAAAGTTCCTTTTGTTTGGCAGCCCAGAGAGATAGGGGTAATATGGCACCTCACATACTAAAACAAATCTTGGAAACATTTCCCTTGCTGGCCTTCCGGTTGAATTCTTGAGGTCATTTCTACTGCATCCTTAGGGATCTGCCTCAAAATGGCCAATTTCACCCATTCAAGAGTGTGCCACAAGGGTTTGTGTGTGTGTGTGTGCATGTGTGTGTGTGTGTCTAGAATACTAGAATTCTTTAAGTCTCAGAGCACAGAAATAGAGGCACTCCAAAAATCAAAGAGAAAAGGCTTATTCACCAGAAACTAATCCATAGATAAGTAGAAAAAAGGCAGAATATGATTTGCACAAAATAAAGAGAAATTTGGCAGTAGAAAACGGGTACACAATAATCAAATATCTGAGATTTTGTTGCTGTAATGAAGACAAAATGTTGCAGTGACTGGAATTTGTAGAGGATGATAGAGATATACGAGAGAGAGAGAGAGAGAGAGAGAGAGAGAGAGAGAGAGAGAGAGAGAGAGAGAGAGAATATTAACAATTAAACTAAAGGGATTGAGAAATGTAACAAAATGGTTAAAAGTATTTAACTTCTATGCAGGCACAGGGCACAGGGGTTTTAGGAGGGGGAGCCTGCAGGAAGCCCTTGCTGAGTTTCCCTCTGCCTGTAGGGATGTTGAGAACAGGGCACAGAAACACTTGATGCTTCGAGCAGTAGAAGTGAAGAATTGGTATAGGAGAGCAGTGCAAGTGTACCGTAAGCAGAGATTTTTGTACTGGATGCAAGACATTGGTGCTATTGGGTTCTACGTTAATTAATTTGCATTAACACTCAAACATGTAAAAAGAATTCCAATCTGTTGTAGTATGTGATGTTTAGAAGGCAGCGAAATGGGCTAAAATATTTAAGAAGATAATAGAACATAGGGGTGGAGGGAGAATGAACTCATAACAAAAAATACTCTTGAGTAAACATAACTGTTATGATACTCATGATTAAAAATTCTTAATTGTTGGGTTTTGAAAAAAAAAATCATCCCCCACATTACAATTAATAAACATATATACTAGAGTTTTTTTAAAAAGAGTATATTTAAATAACATAAAAGTCAAGGCAATCAAAGCTGAGAGACTGGTTCTATGCCATGCTGCCAGCCTTTTTTTTTCATTTCATGTTTTATTCAGAACTAAATTATACCATCAAGGAGAAAATACCCACTTTTACAGGACATGTACAGTCCTTGATTCTTATTCTCATGTTCTATGTCAGTCTTTTTTTTTATAAAAGTTTTTATTTTTTTAAGACAAACATATACAAACAAAACATAAAAACATAAAACCATCTTCCATTTTATATACATACAGTGTGTCAGTTGGTTACAAATCTTTTGTGCTATCCTTTCATAATCATTACTCACAGTTTATATAAATATTCACCTTGTCAAACTAACATATGTTTATATATTTATCAGTTATTAATCATCCATGACTAAACTATTTATTCCATCATTTTATATGAGATATTCCAAATTTTATTTTGAAATTTATATTGTACTTTCATCCAATGGTTATATATGTCTATATTATATTTTATATCAATCTATTAAACTTCTATTACAAAATTAACTAGTCTATTACATTACCATGTCTTTTTGTCCAACTATTGATAAAACAAATCCCACATCGTATAAAATTGTTTATCTTCTTGCTCTCTAATTTCAAATGTCAATTTACTCATTTCAGCACAGTCCATAATTTTCTTAATAACTTCCTCCTGCATAGGTATCTTTTCATTTTTCCAATTCTTAGCAAATACAATTCTAGCCACTGTTAAAACATTTACAATCAAATATTTCAGCTCTTTATTGTATATTTATGGTAGTATAATTCCCAGTAAAAAGATCCCTGGTTTAAAGTCTATGTGTTGTTTTATCATTTTTTCCAACCATGTGTGGATTTTAGTCCAATATCTTTTTGCATCTGAGAATGTCCACCACATATGGTAATATGAACCATATCTGATGACATTTCCAACATTTATCTGATATGTTCTTAAACATTCTCGCAATTTTCGTCGGGGGTAGAATGCCACTTGTAAAACATCTTATACAAATTTTCTCTATATGCAGTTGACATTGTCATTTTATAATTTTGAGACCACAATTTTTGCCATTTCTCTAAATCAATCCCATATCCAAAATTTTTCTCCCAAGCAATAATCGTTTCTTTAACTTGCTCTTCCTCCAGTTTAAATTCTAATAAATGTCCATAAAGTTTTTTAATTACCTTTTCATCAGTACCCACCAGAATTTTATCTAAATCAGTCAACTTATCATAGATATCTTCTGTTTTAAAATCTTTATCAAATCTAGATTGTATTTGCAGATATGAAAACCAATTCATTTTTACACCTTGTTCTTCCAAAGCTTGCATAGATTTAAGTTCACCCTTTTCATTCAATATCTCACCATATCTGTTTGTTCCTTTTTATATATTATTGGATAAGAAAAAGCTTCAATAGTAGATATCCATAATGGAATTTTTAAGTAGTATTGTCTTTTTATCTTCTCCCAATTCAAAAACAGTGCCTCTCGAATGTAACGTCTTACATTTGTGTTTTAGTTCCCTTATACCAGAGGAAAGCATGCCGTCCCAGGAGCAGGTCATGCCCAGTAGTCAAAAGTCTACTGTTCCTTAATGTTATCCACTGCCAGCCTTTCTGAAGGAGCTAGTGGTGCTCTTGCTTTGAAGTAGGTAATATTCACCCACTCCTCAAGAGACCATCCTAGAACCCAGCCATTTTCATCAGCCAGTCCCCAACCTTTCCTTTACAAAGGAGGTGATTGAAAAGGTGATAGATTTGCAAATAGGTATCTTTCTGAGTTGGGGATTGCTTAAGGACAACAACTTAAGTATGAGCCAGCAGTGCACTGCAGCTGCCAAAAAAGCCAATGCAGTCCTAGGCTGCATCAGCAGAGGAATATATCAAGACCACATGAAGTGTTACCATCGGTTTATACTGTGCTGATAAGATCACACTTAGAATACTGCATTTGGGTTCTGGTCACCATGATAAATAAAAATAAAAAAAGACACTAGAAAGAGTGCAGAGAAGAGCATCAAAGATGATTAAGGACTTGGAAGCTTTGTCTTCCATTGTATCTGCCTGGCCAATTTAAAAGAGTTGGTGCATTCTAGGTTCCTCTGCTCAAGCAATGTCATCCATCAGGACACCAGAAACATCCCTTTCTATGTAACAGTGCCTGCCTCAAATTCCCACCAATTTAATGCGGTTTGCTTTGTGTCAAAGTGTCCCTCCTATCTTAAACAAAATGCCAGTAGTTTATAATCAATCCAATGATCCAGGTAAATTATTTTCTGATATCCAAGGCTGCACCATCTCCTCTACTGTATTGCCTATCTCTCTGGAATAAGATCCATTCCATCATGTTTCTGTAATCTTACTTGGCTTTGTGTCTTGTGATACCCATCTCATCTTGCTTGTTATCCATACTTTGTGCATCGGTATAGCAACATATAAAATAATGGATTACTCTGTATTCCTTTATGCTTCCATCTTATTATTTATTGTTAGATCTGTAAAGGATTGAATTCTTTGTTCTGCTGCTATATTCAATCCATTACAAATAGTCCTTGTTTAGAATATGCAATTGATTTCAGCAAAATGATTGCTAAGTGACATGCTAAGCAAACAGCAAACTGTTTGTATGTGAGAGAGAGGGGGGAAGAGAGAGAGGGGGAGAGAAAGATGTTTTGATAATTAGGTAAAGTTCTCTCAAGCAGGAACAGTGGAACAATGCATGCTGTTTAGAGAATTCTGGTAGTTGTCCACACTGGGGCTGGATTTCTTGGGCTGGGGAACATTCCTCTAGAACAGGGGTCTCAAACACAATTTACCTGGGGGCCGCTGGAGGCAGAGTCTGGGTGAGGCTGGTCCGCACATAGAAGTGTTTAGCCCACTAGCGATGCATGGAGAACGCACTAATATTATACTTTCATATCACAGTGGGAGCCACAGGATATCGTTCTGTGGGCTGCAATTGGCCCACGGGCCATGAGAATAAGACCTCTGTTCTAGAAGATCTCTAGGCTTATCTAGACTGCAAGCCAATGTCCTTTGAATGACAATCCAGGACTGCACTCTGAAATAATGGAAATATTCATGACAAAAAAAATAAGTGAAATTAATATAATTTATTACAGATTATCATATCCTGTGGCTTCATGTCACTATGAAATATTATAAATGTTTCCATTATATTGCTATAGAAATGAAACCCACCGAGAAATTGCAAGGCCCCTGACTATAACCAGGCTTATGGCCCTGGAAATAAAGAATTTGCTTTCAGTTCTTGTGTAATGATTCAGACTGATCTTCAACCAGACAAATCTGTCTGCATCAGATAGCAAAGTCAAGCTGACTATTTTCATAATTAACTGTACTTGTAAGAAAAAGAGAGGCTTCTGGAAATGTGAATTATTTTCCACATAGTTAAAGTTAGTCACTCAAGCAGTACTTGTCAGTTTTTGACTGAACTAGAAAAACGTAAGCAGGGTCTCACTTAGTTCCGATAGGAAATCATTAGAAAAATAATGTGGGAATTTTTTTTAAAAGTCCCAGAAATAGGCAATATCCCTTTAAAAAAAAAGAGAGAGAGAGAGAGAGAGAGAGAGAGAGAGAGAGAGGTGGATAGTAAGAAAACAACATATCCATAAGAATCCAAATTCAGTTTAAGAGGGCCTTTATTTTTTAAATAAAATTGATTCAGCAGTTTAAAAATGGCTTTAAACTCTTATTTTTTTTAATCCCATGTCTCTATTAACACCACTGCTTTGTAAGTTGCATTGTTTCCCATTGTGCTTTCAGCTACAATTCAAGGTCTGGCTACTATCTATAAAGGTCTGTTAGTTAGTTATGTTAGTTATGGGTCTATCTCTCTCCAGTTGGTTCTGCCCATTTCACGTGATGTTGCAAGTTCCAGGTCCCTTCTATAAATTGATGTCATCTGGTGAGATTCGGGAGGTGTTGCTTTCTCTGTCACGACACTTATTTTCTGGAACATCAGTCCCACTGAGATTTAGATAGTTCCTCCTCTGTTGGTTTTACAAAAGGATCTGAAGCCTGCGTTTCCTCAGGCGTTGAAACAGGGTGACGGAGGAGCCTATCTGTATTGATTTGAAATGGAATTGATGGTAGACTAGTCTTGGTTCTGTTACGTTTTCTTCTGCACTGTTTTTATTCTGTTGCTTTTGTTTGTCCTCTTTTTTTATCTATGTTAACCATCCAGAGTTACAGTCCGTGAGTTGGCAAGCCACATAATAAACAACTAACAGAGAAATAAATAAAAGATAAAGGTAATCAATTTCACAGGGGTTATTACCCATAAAATAAAAGAGGAAGAAGTCATTTGGGCAACCGAGTAGAGTAATCCCTGACTTTCCTCCTGCCAAATCAAACTGAGCAGTTTGGTAGCTCTGTCCACTGTCAAAATTTTCACAAAATGTAATCAGAATTAAACAGAACTTTCTGTATCTTAAATTGGATATTTTTATCCTCTGAAAGAATAAAATTCTCATCCAATTCTACAGATTGAATAAGCATTCTTCTTTATTAAGCTGCATGGCATAGATACCGCACTATGTACTATTTCCAAATTTGTACAGATTTGGAAAAGGATGGGAAAGTTAGTTGGGGAACTAGAAACTAAGCCCTATAAAGAGTGATGGAAGGAGTAGGGACAGGTTAGTCTAGAGGAGATTTTAATTTCATGTGTTTGTTAGTAAGATTGCAATGTCCCTCTATTCCAGAATGGCTCTGAGCAGTATATGATAACACTCTTCAAATACCTGAAACGATGTCACATATAAGAAGCTGAACACCTGTTCCCTGTCATTTCAGAGTTCAGGTCACAGAATAATGGACTCACATTACGGGAAGAGAGATTCAGACTGGATGTTAGAAAAAGCTTCCTAGCAATTCAACAGTAAGATCATTCTTAGGCCACGAGAGAGGGGAGAGGACAGGGGAGGGCATTGTGAGGGTGACAGGCAAGGAGAGGCAAGGTACAAATGGGGTGGTCATTCTTAGGGAGGGTGGGAAAGCACAGTGCCTGAGCTGTTTCAAATAGGTTTTCCTTCTCCCAACACAGTATTTGGTATGGGAAACAATATGGCATGGCTTTAGCAATGAGGTATTGGGGCTAGCAATTTTTCAACTCTTCAGGCTGTTGTTGTCATGCCTTGCCTCTTCTCTGGTTCTTGGGTAACGCTCTCCATAATTCTGTCTCCACAATGCCAGACTGGTACTTTCAACAGCACTTATCAGGTCTTACCTACCCATGGATTTAGCACTCTACTGAAAGAGTACTATGCTATGTCTTAAATATGGTAGACCTAGATTTTAAATAAAAGATCTAATGATATTGAGAAAGCATGAATCCTGTACTGTAGAGAAACTCAATTAAAACTGGCTCTGCCAGATGCATCTTGCTAGTTTGGTTACCAATGAAGGTATGACACGTTTTCTATTGTTTCTGCCAACCAGGAGTTGCATGGCCCTGCTTTTTACTAGTTTTGTAACTTTGATCTCTGTGTGTGTGTGTGTGTGTGTGTGTGTGTGAGTGAGTGTGTGTGCCATCTTGCCTATTCCTATGCCTCTGTGTCTGTTCCTTGGGGATTGGACTGGATGCTGGTGGTCATAGCCCTACTAAGTGTGCTATTTCCATTCAGCACTAACCAAGAATGGAGTTCACCCTTTATTGATCATTCTCTCCTCTTTTCCCTTGCAGCTTCTCCATTTTCATGAGCCCAACTGACAAATTACAGGCAGATAGGAAAGTCATAGAGTGAAATGAGGGGTTGAACATCCAAGTGGGAACACTGAGAACCTATGGTGAACCTATGGCTTCACCCATGTTTCTTGAAGCTTGCAAGCTGGGAGATTTTTGCACAGATTTTTTATGATATTTTTTTAAAAAGTTCTAAGCCTGTGTTCAGAAATATTCTCACTCACAGAACACAGCATGAAGAATTTTTGTGCTTGAAACCTGTTAATCAGGCAACTTGACAGATGGTTAAAACTGTCATTTAAAATACCCACCTAAACTCATCCAGTCTCACTTTCCCATATATTAAAGTGGTTATTTTCTTCAGTCGCAGATAACACTCGGTGAAAGGGAAAATGAAGCTGGATTAAATTTGAAGGAGAGCATCAAGAAATCAGGAGTAAGAACCTCTCTCACCACAGGGATTCAATTCCATTGCTGACACATTTTTTAAAAAGTACTATACTTGAGTAAACTTGTGTTACGATAAAATGGGGTACATGAAACTCACTTTATATCTGCAGCAGTGCTGTGATTGGCAGATAGTGGAGCTGTGTGAATATGGAGGGTAGCCAAGGTGGAGAACTCCATCAATTGCTGGAGTTTTGACTGACAGATGCAGAAAAGTAGGATAAGTACATGGGCAAGATAGGCAGATTTCATGCTGGTGTATTTTTTGCCAGCTCAACAATGAGTAGAGCTTATTTATTTTATTTATTTATTTTGTCAAATGCTTACAATATAATAGAAATATGAATAAATATAAGTTTAAATACATGAACTAGGAATTAATAATTGGGGACAATAGGACAGGGATGGTAGGCACGATTGTGCACTTATGCATGCCTCTTGCAAACCTCTTAGGAATGGGATGAAGTAAATAGTAGATAGTTTAAGGGTAAAAGAGTGACAGTTAGAGCATGTTACAACAGAATCAGGTAATGAGTTCCAGACATTGACCACTCTGTTGCTGAAATTGTACTTCCTGCAATCAAGTTTGGAGTGGTTTACATTAAGTTTATATCTGTTGTGTGCTCTTGTTGTGGTTAAAGCTGAAATATTCATTAACTGGTAAAACATTGTAACATATGATTTTATGTACTATGCTTAAATCCAATCTTAGCCGGCGTAGTTCAAGATTGTCTAAGCCTAGAATCTCAAGTCTGGTGGTATAGGGTATTGTCATGCCCCTGTTAGAATCTGACTCCAAGGGAGAGGAGGAACAGCTGACAGGGAGTGGGAGTGTGGCTCCGGAGGTTGTGGAGGAAACTGGGAAAGGGCACAGACTGGCTGAGTATTCAGAGAAAGACCCAGGCCCATCACTTCTTCATCCTGGGGCATGCAGGGAGGAGCGGATAAGGGAGAAAAGTGAATGGCGTGGTCTATAGGGGAGGAAAGGGCCTTGATCCCCTTCATGGGCTGCAGCTGTGAGGACTGTTTAAAAGGACAAACTGCACATAGGCCAGTGCTGGAAGCAAAGCATGAAAATATTTCTAATTTGTCAGTTCTTATCTGAGTTCTGGCATCCTTCCCAGTGTGTGTATTTCGATATCTGTGGACGTCTTCAAGCCCTTATCCTGCCTTGTCTCATTAATTGCTTCAGTGTGGTTTGTGTTGTTGTTTTTCTATTTATCGTTTATATGTATTTTGAGTTTGAATGGAAGTTCTTCCTTTTCACAACTGTTTGTGGGGGAGATTTTTCTCCAGTCAATGATAATTGGACCTTTGAAGCCAAGTTGAAGGAATTACAGGGACTTCACCTGTTTTTGTGACTTTTTTGCTTTTGTATCCCACCCTGGGTCATCATAGGTATTCTGTTGCGAACAGAGGAATGTAGTACTCTTCTTGTAAAATATTTCTGGGTTCACTCAATTGTATTAATGTCTGATATACAGTGCGGATTCCAGACAGTTGAGCTGTATTCAAGTATTGGTCTAGCAAAGGTTATGTATGCACTAGTTTGCAAATCAGTATTACCAGAGGAGAAGCTTTGTATGATTAAATTTACAACTCTTAAAGCCTTTTTGGCAATGCTGTTGCAGTGAGTTCTGGTACTTAGGCCATTTAATATGAGAACTCCAAGGTCCTTGAAAGAGTGAGGGTCATCAATGAGATCATATCCACCTAGCTTGTATTTGGTGTATTGATTTTTTTTTACCAATGTGTAGACAGAGCATTTGTTGGTTGAGATTTGGAGTTGCTAACTGTTTGACCATTCAGACACATAATCAAGGTCACTTTGAAGGATGGTAGCATTGTTGGTGGTGTTGAATAGTTTTACATCATCAATGAAGAGGATGCAGTTGCTTATAAGGTGATCACAAAGGTCATTTATATAGAGTGTAGAGTGTGGGTCCTAGAACTCTCCCTTAGGGGCATCACTGTTAACTGGTGCAGCATTTGATAGGGCATTTCCTGTGATGACCCGGGGGTGGCACAAAAGCAACAAAGTCACAAAAATAGGTAAAGTCCCTTTAATTCCTTCAACTTGGCTTCAAAGGTCCAATTATCATTGAATGGAGAAAAAACTCCCCCACAAACAGTTGCAAAAAGGAAGAATTTCCATTCAAACTCAAAATACATATAAATGATAAATAGAAAAAAAAACAACACAAACCACACTGAAGCAATTAATGAGACAAGGCAGGATAATAAATTGCAGACTTCCAAAAGATAATGAAGCACACACAGTTGGGAGGATGCCAACACCCAGATAAGCCTTGACAAAAATAATGCACGCTTTGCTTCCAGGGATCAGAGCCTTTTCCTCTCCCATAAGCCATGTTGCTCCCTTCTCCGTTCCTCCCTGCGTGCCCTAGGATGAAGAGGGGGTGGCCCTGGGTCTTCCTCTGAATGCCCAGCCGGACTGTGCCATTCCCCTGTTTCCTCCTCAGCCACCGGAACCACACTCCCACTACCTGTCAGCTGCTCAATCTCCCACTCAGAATCAGACTCCAACAAGGGCATGACAGTTTCCTATTTTTCCTATTTGTTGTTTTTGACTCCATAGTGAACAAAGGTTATTACAAGGTCTTAAAAGAGCCTGCAACACCTATGAGACTTTAAAAAAAAGAAAGAAAACAAATTAGATATAAGATGAGCTGTGGTGGCATAGTAGTTAGAATGCAGTACTGCAGGCTACTTCTGCTGACTGCCAGCTGCCCGCATTTTGGCACTTTGAATCTCACCAGGCTCTCAAGGTTGGCCTTCCATCCTTCCGAGATTGGTAAAACGAGGACCCAGATTGTTGGGGCAATATGCTGACTCTGCAAACCGATTAGAGAGCGCTGTAAAGCACTGTAAAGTGGTATATAAGTCTAAGTGCTATTGCTATTTATAAGTATTAATTCTCACCTTCTGTTTTCTCAAAGGTTTTCCATATGTGTGTGTGTGTGTATGTGTGTGTGTGTTTATACAAACACACAGAATATAAGCGCAAAGAATTTTTACAAAACTTTTGTACATGTAATGTATCATTACTTTTTCCTGCAAGAAACATTTTGGGATTAAGATGGATTTTAAAAGATCTACCTAGTTTCACATGAAATTAGTATGAAATCCACAAAGACTCCTACTTTAATTTCATTAAGTCGTAAGATGACAGGAAATTTTGTTTTTGAGTATTTTATTGTGGGATTGTGAGATTGAGGGTAAAGATTAATTCATTAACTTTTCCATAGAGTAAAACTGTCAGAAGGCAGTCCATCAAGCAATTTAGAATATCAATATACAATTTCTGAGAATGAAGGAATGGGAAACCTGGAAAAATGTGGATTTATTTATCTCCTACAATCTCTCTTCAAGATGCTATGATGGGATTGGTAGTTTGAAAGAACCAGTGACTGAATCCAGGGTTCCTCACTGTATTTTAAAGACACAAACCTTGTCTCATTTTTCCTTTAAGGCACTACTTTCAGGTAACAGATCAGGACAGGAACATTGATGAGAGCAAAAATACTAATGGATGGGTTAGTATCCACATTGCATCCTGGAGTAAATGAAAATCTCTTCAGAATTAATCTAATCTGCCTTGGCATTCAGGCTCTGACGCAGTCCTAATTTCCTTTACTATTGTTATTTCAAGTTCTTAGGCACCTTCCAAGACCACTGTATTCCTAGGGTGCTTATTAAAAAGAACAAAACAAAGACAAACCAACAACAATACAGCCAAATAAAATAGAAAGTAAAAGCAATAGGAAAGCAATACCATTTCAAAATATTCCTCATATTTTCAGTTTAAATCATTTTAAGCAAAACTTTTGACTAATCTTTTCATTTTGATATTTAAGTTATAGACACATTTTTTCACATAGAGGGGAAGGATGGCACGGCGACTGATAATATTACCTTTTAAAATGGATTCACAATTCCAAAATCCGCCGATTTCAGCCCCAAAGTGAAATGGACAAAATAAAAGTGATAAGGTGATAATTTACACATGGAAAAGAGCCATGGATCTAATCATATGGATCACGTCTCTGAATATACCAAATACAAATACCATATAAATACAAATACTATACACTGAGTACCATACATACAGACTGTCCAACATAAAATAAATCTGCTTTTAAAATTTGCCTTCCAGGATACATGGAATTCTTTTTGGGGAAAAGAATTCTGGGGAATTCTTTTTTAATGAAACCTTAAGCTAAGTATTGTATATATTGCTACCAATAATGTCTATTTTTCTCCGTTGAGCAATATATACAGTAAACTGTGTGGGATTATAGGGCTAGTTGCTTGAGGTCTGAACTTATAGCACCTCTTATACAAAGGAAGAGGGATGACATTTGCACACCCATGTGCACTTGTGTGTGTATATGTCTCTATATACATCATTCAAATACTTCTTGTTGGTACTAGAGGATATATGGGAGTTGTGTGTGTGTATGTGTGTGAATGCTATTTAAATAAAAAAGAAAGGAAGTGAATCAGGGTCGTTTCCATTTTAATTGTAAAACAGATAAGCACTAAACACTTTGAAAAAGTAAATGACTTGAGAATAATTACTATCTATTACTCAGCTTCCCAGGGGTGCAGTTGGAGGAGCCCAGATGGCTACAAAAATGGGATTTAGCAGAAAATTGAAGACATTATTCACCGTAACACATTATCAATTACCTGCATATCAATTACAATAACCTTACATTAAAAGCAGGGCCAGGAGACTCACCAGCCAGAATAGTAATTGAACTGCCCCTGTGTCTGATGGGGAGGGTAAAGGGGAATTCAGCTGCCCACTTTGCTGGCAAGGCTATACTGGAGCACTGGAGCCTTGCCCCCCCCTTCCCCCCCCCATCTCCCCATTGCGAGTTTTTCTCTGTCCTGTTTGTTTTAATTGTTTCCAAGGGCAGCTGATGTGGCTCCTTCCAAGAAAATTCTGCTTGGCTTGTTGTTTAAAAAGTTCAGGGATTGTGTTGTTGCTGCTGGGTTTGTCTACTTTTCCTCTTGGATTTTAATGATGTCTTACTGCCCTGAGCGTTCCTTTTAATTTGCAGGAAGAGTGGGCGCCTCACCTGGGTGCTGGCAATAAGGGTAGAAGGTGAGGTCAGGTAGGGATCGCTTTGGTGCAGAAGGGAGATGTTTGGTGGAAGATGGGTCTGCGCCCCTTCACAAGAGCTGGAAGCAAAGGCTGTCTTCTCCGAATGATCACCCTGGTTAGACAGGGCTGTTGTGCCATCTTGTTCTTTCCATAATAATATAATGAGAACATTCTTCACAGTTCATTGTGACAGGGAAACTGTGTTATTCTCAGTTGTAGAAAAGAGCAGATTATAATCCTCACAAAGCATAGGCCTCAAAATAACCATTGGGTTGCAAAACTTCAGTCCAATGTCCACCATTTCAGAGATTGCATTATCAACTTTCAGGTAAAAACAGCAATTCTCTAGCTTTCATAGAGCAAGGAGATACACAGCAGGAAACCAGCCATTGTATCCACATGTTTTCTATACCAACAAGCTGTGTAATGCAAGCCCAATTGCATGGAAGAATAAACTGAGGCAAAACACTATAAGATCCTCAGTACAAGGGTGTGTATGTGTGACACACACACACACACACAGAGAGAGAGAGAGAGAGAGAGAGAGAGAGAGAGCAGCAGCAGCAGCAGCAAGGAATCCATTGAATCAGTTTCCAGCTCAGCAAAAAAAATTGCAAAGAAAATTGAACTTAGGAAAGAAACTAAGACATTGAATATTTATAAAAAAAGAACTTTGGGCTCATATATTCACACAACACAAACATGTTACAGAACAAATTAAAAAGTTATAATTATAAAGCGAGGGACAGAGCAACACACAATTCTTTAGATTCACATATGGATCAGTATTTGGAAGCAAGGACAGTTTTCAATAATAATCTTACACTGTGGTGCGCTCTGAACTTGGTTATTTTCTTGCAGATGTTTTATTGTCAAACTAGGTAACATCACCAGAGCACTGATGACTTGAGGACTCCATAGTTCAAACTTGAGCTACAAAAATTATCTTCAATTGATAAACTTACAGTACATGGAACGATATAGTGAATGAAGTTGATATAGATTAAATTCATTTTTTGTTTCTTTGCCTCCTTGCAGGGGTGGGATTCAACCAGAATTACTACTGGTTCGGTGTTTCCTTTTTCCATGAGGCACTTGTGGCCTAGCAAGCTTCCCCACCACCCCACTTGCCTGGCATGCTGGTGTCCAAGAGGAAAGGGAGCCTGGGCTGACTCATCGCCGCTTGGGTCCCGCCTGGATTCTCTGCAGCTGCTGGGCCTTGCCTGCTAGGAGCAGGAGTGGGGTTGGGGCGACCAGGGACCATGATGCTATGCTGCCTGGGCCTGCATCACCCAGGCGGCATAGCATCAGGGAAGGCAAGCCAGGGCTGAGAGCTGCTAGGCTCCCCGCCAGCCTGCACCTCCACTCTGGCACACCAAGCAATGAGGTGCACCTCGGTGCAAAGAACAGGGCAGTGAGTCCCAGCTGCTGCTGCTGCTTTGCCAGCCGGAACTGAGCCTGTAGCCCACACGCCAATCTCCTCGCAGAAGG
Source organism: Pseudonaja textilis (assembly GCF_049901715.1). NCBI lineage: Eukaryota > Metazoa > Chordata > Lepidosauria > Squamata > Elapidae > Pseudonaja > Pseudonaja textilis. Next base: position 2,646,264 of record NC_141993.1, on the reverse strand, counting down.
TCTTGGCCTCACGAGTGCTCATGTGATGTCCCTGGCCAGGATCTCACATGTGCATACATGAGGCCGGGATCTTCTGCGAGGAGACAGCACATGGGCGAGTCCCTGTGGCACCGTGAGATGCCCAAGAAGGAGGAGAAGACTTGGGTGAACTTTTCTGCCACCCTTCACTTCACTCCGCTGCTGCTCAGAAGGCAGCCGCCCCAGCTTGTTCCTTTAAGGTACTTCGATGCAGAGGGAGGGACCAAAAAGGAACAAGCAGGGCACAGGAGCTGCCTTCCGAGTCTCGCCGTGTCCCCGTCCCCCCCCACCAAAAAACCTCCAACCGCCACCTCTTGCTAGTAGGAGAATCTTCCAGCCACCATTCCTGGCTTGGTTCTGGCCAGCAAAGAAGTGGCAAAAAGATGTGGAAGCTGGAGGCTTCTTGTCACCCTTGTCATGAATGCTTGCAGCTGGAGGAGTGCTATTTGTGCCATCTTGAGTTGTTCCCAAGAAAGTTGGAAGAAAAGGTAAGACAAATAAGTAAATAAGTTAAATGGCTGAAGCTTTTAGATTTAGAGATAGTGTGGGGAGTTATGGAGATTACCTTAGTGAATCTGTTCAGAAATGGTTACAAAAAACAAAATATGCAGAAACACATCTTTAGTACTAAGAAAAGAATAAGTAATAGAAATTGATTCAGCCTGGCTCCTCCCTGACTCACTGGGAAAGAAAAAGGAGGGAGGGAAGGGAAAACACAATCTAAATCGATATTGTGCAGTGGGCTTCAGTAGTCAAGAACCAGACCAGCATACTTGCAACAGCATTTATTGACCCAACTGGAACTGAGGAACTGCAGGCAAATGCCTGTGATTTATACTCTAGACCCACAGGGCCTTAGCCAAGCATAGAACTAGAAAAAGCCTGCCCAAATATAAATGTTCTAAATTTCCCTCCAAAACAGTTGAGGTCATCTAAAGGTTAGTTTCGCTCTAGCACAATTAACACAACTATATACAATCAATACCTAACACACACACACACACGTAGGATAGTTCTTATCCTCAGTCTGTTCAACATTCATAGTCTTTGAGATAGGCCGGGGGCCCACGGATCCTGACGGAATGCCGCAATGTTACTGGAGAGTCCCATTGAAGTGGAACATTGTCCATCTCCAATTGGACAGAGTCTTGATGGCTGTTTTGATTGCCCACGAGTGGCAGCGGCTCTATAGCCAGGGATGGGATCCGACTGGTATAACTACCAGTTCTGTTGCTCTGCATTGCGTGCATATGCGTAAGTCGCGTGAGTTGCACAAGTGCAATTTATGACCTGCTGAGCTCCTCAGACAGCTGAGCAGTGCTGCGTGCGGGTTCGCAGTGGTTGGAAAAGCCCTTTCCCCCCCTGCTTTTTCAACTGCAGCTGTGCTGCACAAAGCAGCTGAGTTTGAAAAAGCAGGAAATAAAGGACAAGTAAGAGGCCAGGTGGGCGGGTTGCCCAAAACAGCAGCAGACATAGAACTGGTTCTATGTCTGCTGCTCTTCAGAGCAACCAGTTCTACAGAAGTGGAAAGAACCGATAGAATCCTACCCCTGTCTATGGCCCTTGGTACTTCTGTTTCTCTGGAGGTGGCCATGGGTGGTGTAGGCAGTCTCAGAGGAGAATAGTTTTCTTGTGAGTCTGATAAAACCTCAGGATCCTCATCTGGGACTGGCCCAGCCTGCCAACTCCGTAACTGATCAATGTGGCATCTGATTGTACAGTCATCCCCCAGAATAACCTCATACGACAAGGGACCCATTACCTTAGTTACTTTAGCTGCCACCCAAGGTGCCCCACTCCCATAGTTCCTGGCCCAGACCAAGTCATTCAACTGTAAGTACCTGGGGGTGAGGGTTGGTTGAGCTGTCTGCACTGCTATTCTGTCTGGGTGAAGTTGGTTGAGCTTTGTTGTGAGCCGGTGGCTCCACCTCAGTTCCGCTGGGCTGTGACCTGTTGCACAGGGAGTTGTGTGTTGACACAGGAGGAAGTTCACCAGGCGGTGTTTCCAGTCCCCAGTCATCATCTGCTTGAGCACCTCCTTTGTAATCCTGACTATTCATTCGGCCTGACCATTGGTTGTGGGTTGATTTGGAGCAGATGTTACATGCCAAACTATGTTGGCATTGAGGAATGACTGAAACTCTTCTGCCATGAATTGTGCCCCATTGTCAAACACGATCACATCTGGCAGACCATGTGTGGCAAACAGCTGGTGCAACTTTTGGATGACTCTGGTTGTTGTCATCGATGAGACCGGTGCTACTTCCAACCACTTGGAATAACTGTCCACTACTATCAGGAACACCTGTCCCTGGAAAGGGCCCGCAAAGTCAATTTGCATGTGAGATCATGGGTGTGCATAGTGTTCCAGTGGTGCACTTGTGCTTGTGGCATATTTGGTCAGGTTTCTTGGCAGGCCTAGCAACTCCTTACTTGATTCTCAATGTCTTTGTCCACCACAAGTAGCTCCTGGCTAGAGCCTTCATCTGAACAATTCCTGGGTGCCCCTCATGTAGGGAATCCAGCACCTTGAATTGAAGACTGGGTGGAATGGTGACCCTGCTGCTTTACAGCACACATCCCTTGTGGGCTGACAGTTCATTTTTCCAAGAAGCGTAGTGCTGGAACTCAGGACCTGGCTGGGCCTCTAGCCATCCCCTTAACACCCAGTTGAGAACATGGCTAAGTGTTTTGTCTGTGGTGGTTGCAGCTGCAATGTCCCCTACATATAGGAGTGCTTCAGGCAGGTCCCAGATCACCAGAATACGACAAGCTGGGGGCAGATCCATCTCAGTCTGTGGTAGAGGCAATCTGCTAAGAGTGTCGGCATGGCCCATTTCCTTGCCTGACTTGTGGACTAGCCAGTACAGGCATGCAGCCATGAAAATGGACCATTGTAGTATTTGTGGGGACAGGATCTGTGGTGTCTGTTTGTCGGCTGTGAAGAGACCAAGCAGAGGTTTGTGATCTGGAAAGATGGTGAAGGTTTGTCCATATAAGAAGTCCATGGAGCATGGGACCCCTTGAAGCTTTAGTTGGAGTTTTATCTTTTCTTTGATGGGGCATTGGGACCCTGTGCATTGAATGTTATGCCTTCCAAAGCAGTATTCAATTCTGCTCTGTCCTGGGGGTCTTTTCCACTTCCACTTTTGCTGCTGTATTATAGGTTTTGTTTCCCACTGATGACCTCTGCAAACTCTGGCAATGTTGCTTTCCACAGACACAGCATACAGCTGTGCAGAATCTGCACTCTGCTCTTTCATGTTGTCCCCTACCGCTTGCGTAGCTCTTTGGGGGAGTTGCTTGCTCTGTGGAGCATGGCTGCCTGGGTGGCTCTCTCTGCCAGCAGTCAATTTCATTTCTGTGGTGCTGGTTAATACCTGTCCTACTGCAGGTGGAGCTGGGCTTCACTTAGGAGTCCTGGGGATGGACCCCTCAGGTGTGCCTGTGCCTCCAATGTGTCTTACTGGCAGGCAGGGTGGGGAGCGTGGTCCCACCGGGGCTTTTTATATGGTCTGACACCCAGTGATTTCAGCATGCCTCCGGTGTGTCTTACTGGCAGGCAGGGGTGAGGATTAGCCCTGCCAGGGCTTTGTTACCCAGCCTATCACCCAGTGACTTCAGTCTCTTGGTTAGCAGCAGCTCTCTCCCCTGCAGCATCTCACCTTCATCACCACTATTGTGTAGTGGGCTTCAGTAGGCAAGAACCGGACCAGCATAACTGCAACAGCATTGATTGACCGAAAACTGGAACTGAGGTACTGCAGGCAAATGCCTGTTATTTATATTCTAAGCCCACAAGGACTTACCCAATCATAGAACTAGAAAAGGCCCACCCAAATATAAATGTCTATAAATGTTCTAATTTCCCTCCAAAACAGTTAGGGTCATCTAATGGTTAGTTTCACTTTAGCACAGTTAACACAACTATATACGTTCAATACATAACAATCAAAATATTCTGATATTATAGCCTAGCTCAATAGAGTGTACCTGTAATCCTCTTGTGGAATCTATTTTCTAATCTGGACAACCCTGGAGTGTTGCCCCTCGTCCTAAAGAAAGGCTATCATCAAAATATATATAGCAAGGATCTGGATACATTTTTAACTAATATATCTACAAGCAGATTTCTTGCAGAACTTTCGCTTCCACTCGGGAAGAGCAAATAATTTTCCAAAGAATAAAAAGGTTTATGTAAATCAGACCTCTATTTTCATAAACGCCTATTCCATGATGTGTACTAATGAATGATATACATGAATTTTGATGCACGATTGAACATGAAGGTTGAAAACGGTGTGTGTGATCTAGTTTTGTATATTTACCACCTTATGCACTGTATGAATGAGACTGTGCGTTTATCCTATACCACTATTACCACTGATGATCCAGTAACTTTAAGAGATACTTTATGTCCAGATTTCATCCAATTCTATGCCAGCCACAAAATATTGATAGAATTTGGTTCCTTTTTTTGCAGCCTGCATTATTCTTTATTTCTGCAGAGGTTCCTCCTTTCCTACATTTCCTGCATGGTGTATTGTAAGATTTGTAAGAATAATGGAGGATCTACTGCTTTTGAAGTATGCAAAGCCCAATTGTTTCTGAACCCCTAATGTTGGCTGTATCCCTAAGGGACTATGGGAATAAGAGTCAGCAAGAAAGTATTTAAATTAGTGTCGTGAAACGTTTTGTGGTCCTTCTTTCCTAATACTTTACAAGAAGGCCTAGAGGAAAGGCATGAACCTGGGGGCTGTTGAGGTGGAAACTGCTTCAAATGGCACAAGCTGGGGCTTGTTGAGGTGGAAACTGCTTCAAATGGTGCCAAGGGACTTCAGAGTGGCTCATGATGCAAATATGTTTAAAAGTAGTGACTTGCTTCCTTGGGAAAAGGAGTTTAAAATTGAAATCTAATGATAACAAATGATTGTTAATGAGTTGTCTAAACATAATAGATGGAAAGAATTAAAAGCCTAGAATAAACAGGGTTTCATTAAAGCACAATAAAGAAACAACCCGCGTTTCATATCTCAGAATAAATGGCCCCTTGCGCTGCTAGTAGGAGTGAAGGGAAGGCATCTGCAGAAGGGGAGCTAAGGCTGGCCTTGCAAGGAAATTGGAGGTAGGACATTCAGATCATAAATGCCAGATGTGTGAGGCAGAGATGCATATTTGGGGAAATACAAAGACCCTCTGCATTTTTTCTCAACGATCCAGAGTTGCATTGCTCAACTTAGGCGATCACAGAAATTCTACAAGCAAACAAATAAGTTCATCCTGAATGAAAAGAGGAAAAGGCTTCTGTGTATATCAGGAGATGCAACACAGAAACATTCGTTCCCTTTCCAATCTGCTCAGTGTGAAATAGCTGGGCAAAAGTAGCAGTATTTTCCTTACTTCCAGGCTTTCAATTGTTTTGAAGTTGCACTTTCTAGAAAGAAAGGGGGGGAAAAAAACTGAGCGTTCTCCCAGATGATTTGCCATCTTTTACAAACAGAATTAGATAGCTTTCCCTCGTTTGCAGCTTTCTGACACCCAGCAAAATAATTGATTGGGATTCAGAATAGATATATAAAGTGTAATGTCAACTGAAAGATTCATTCACAGTCATAAACAGATACAGTAGAACCTCTGGTCATGACCATAATTTGTTCCATAACTTTGGCTGCAGCCCGATTTGGACCTGACCTGAACCTAATTTTGGAAATTTGGCATTTACCAAAAAATAATGGCAGGGAAGAGGAAACCAGCTATGAAAAAACAAATTGTGAATTTTTGGCTTGGAACCCGATTTGGTCGTGGTCACAAGTGTTCATGACCAGAAGAAGTTCTACTGTACCTAGAAAAGTACTTTCCCAAAACCTTCAAACAGAAATGAGTTGCTCAGACATGTACTTTATGCAGACCAGAAAACTAGAGATTTTGTGTGTGTGTGTGTGTGTGTGTGTGTGTGTTTATTCCTCCTCCCTTTTGGTGAGCTAAAGGCAGTATGAAATCAATTATTATTTGTGGCATATTCATTGTCCTTTTGCATCTGGTGGGCCTTGTGTTTCAAAAGTCCGCAAATCTATTTAATGAGAGACCAGGGGACAAAAGAAATATGTGCACATAATGGGAAACAGGGTCTCCTTCACCATTTTTAATTCTTCTAAAACTATTTCTGTCTTCCGCTTCAGTCACATTCTTCACTAGGGTGTGCTACAGTTGTTTATATCTGTGTTAAACTGAATTACAAACATGTAGATGCCTGTTATTCTACACAATCTTTCTTATGTTTAAAACAATTTTTCTCTCCCGTTTGCCAGTGTTAGTGTATATGAACATGATGCAGTTTAATGACTCAAGAAGATGAGCAATTACATTCTCCCTTCCTCACCCTTGATTCCTACCGTGGGGGGAAGAGAATTGTTCACATAGTTTTTGGAGTTGGTGTTTGGTCCAATATATCATTGTGGAATCTAGGGATGTGACAGACTGTACTGAACTTGGCCTATATGAGTTGAGCCCAGTATGGACAGCAGCTTTATCTTGTCTTGTAAAACTGCAGAACCCATGACCAAAGAGTTAATTTCCATCTTTCTTTCTCTTCCTTTCCTCTCTTTCTTCCATTTTTGCAGCATGACAGAAAGGCAAGATGAGAGCTGATCCATCACTGTCAAGAGCTTTCAGCAATATCAGCATTTAGGAGGAGGGTACTGCCCATTAGCAGCTTTTCCAAACAGCAAATGCACTGCAAGCAAGTCTCTCCTCCTGAGCAACACCTTGGCAACCTATGGAGGCAGCACCTAAATCCTGAGCACTACTGGCTGATGGCCTATTGATTACTGATTCTTCTGATAAAGCCCAGAGCTGAAGCTAATTCAGACTGGAAATGTAGTGACATTACCAGTTACAAGTCCTACAGAAATGTAATGTTAAAACAGCACTTCTCAAAAGAACTTCGACCCCGAGCTTCTTTGGAGCCATGCAAATTAACCAGAGGAGAGAGACCAGTTGGATTGGCAAGTTAATGAGGCAATTCACAACAGTGATGTATATTAGAGCCATGGAACACCTTGTAAATATCAATATTGCTTTATACACATACATGATATATATTACCCATACATACAGATCCGTGGTGGGATTCAAACATTTTTTACTGCCGGTTCTGTGGGCATGGCTTGGTGGGCATGGCAGGGGAAGGATACTATAAAATTTCTAGTCAGAGATGGTATTTGCCGGTTCTCCAAACTACTCAAAATTCCTGCTACCAGTTCTCCAGAACTGATCAGAACTTGCTGAATACCACCTCTGATACAGATACTGCCTGCACTATCTACTCTGCACATTCAAGCATTAGTTGGATAGCTCAGAATATTGTACTGATGTTGACTATATATTATACAATTCATTTGGGTGGGACTTGGTTTGAGTAGGCCTTTTGATAAGGAGAATTTATTTATTCATTCATTAAATTTATAGGCTTGCAGATCTGCTCTAGAGTTGGTGTATAAACTCTAAAGTGGAGCAGGATAGATTTTCCCTTTATCAAGAGTAAAGTAAAGGGATCTAAACTCATTCCATTCGAAGTTTGGGGCTTTCATGAAGCTTTGGTGCTGAATATTTCTTTGGTAAGTTTGTTATGGTGGAATTGGCAGCAACACTAAAAATAAAGTTTTGATTTTTTTAAAAACGTAAAGTTACTTTCTCTGTAGCTGCCTGCCTTGTAGAACAGTGTTTCCGTGAAGATCAATATGGCCTCAGCCTATTTTCTTTTTCAGGGGTCCAGCAACGTGGTTCTTACAGTGTGCCCTGCAGTAGAGTGAAATGATCTTCTCCTTGATAATATACCTTGGGGTTTTTTCTTTCAAAATTGTGATTGGGTTATCCTTTCTTGACGTATTGGTATGTATTATTGTTTCTTTGGCTTTCATTTTTTTCCCATGTTTAAGCCCTCACTAGCAGGCAATTTATCTGCTGCATTTACGTCCAAGCCCTTGGAGGGCTTCTTACTCTTGAGGAAGTCTCCTTACTCACAAGAAGGCAGCCTGCCACTAGCCACAAACCAGAGCTGAGAGGTATAAACTATTTCACTTCAACAATACCTACAAAAGGAGCTAATGACTAACTTGTATTATTTTAGCATTAACCTCAAGAGTTTAAAACCCTCCATCAATTCAACCTTCATTAAAAATGAACTAAAACTTGCAGCCAATGTCAAAAAATAAACACACAGTTTTCAACATATAAAAGAAAGGAAAGGAAAGAATGCTGTTTGCATTGCGGGGGCTTTTTCAAATTTTGCCTTGTTTTCCTGCAATCCATTTACTATCAGTAAAAGTTATTTTGATTCAACTTAATGGATTAAGAATCTTGCTTTCCTGAGAGACTAGCTGGGGCAGTTCCATACAAGTTCCAAGAAGGCTTCTCACTACACTTCCACTACTCAAGTGGCCCTGAAGAGACAGATAAACCTCCAAGTGGCCTCAACAACTCTCTAAAAATGCAAATGACCAGCTGTCTGTAAAGAATATCAATCCTTCCATTCCCCTCATCCAGTCAGAGCTGAAGAAGCTTCCTGGATAAAGGAAAAACCAGAAAGTCCACTTGCCTCTTGAAAAAGCACCTTTGGGACAACCATGACCCAGATGACTGAGAATTGTATCCAACTGACTTTATTTTATTACTCCCTCCAATGCAAGTTATCACTCCATTGGTGATAAATAAGAAACCATCCTGCATATTGAATTTTAAAACTGAGCATAGGAAAGACACCAAAAAGGAGAGGGGAAAAGAGAAAAGTGGGTCAAAGAGAAAAGAAACCAGGGACAAATTATTGCTAACCCATGAATGCTGGTGATTGCCCCTTATGTGTGATATTCCTTGTCATCGACTTTGTTGAGGTTATTTCAGAGGACAAACAAGAAAGGTAAGTCCTGGCCCCAGAGACTGAGCTCCCTGAGCAACTAAAGTGTTTGTGGTTCCCCAGAGGGACATGGAGAAAACTGCTGTTATGATCTGCAAAGTAGATCTCAAATTTGTTTAACTCTCTCAAATTGACACCCCTAGTAAAAGGCAAAAAATTAATATGATCTGAAGCGATGGGTTATTGTGCGTCTACCAAGAGACATCATCTATAATCTTCATCTTAGCTATATTACATGGCCAGCAATGAGAAGTCATTGAGTACCAAATTTTCCATCTCTGCTGGAACATTCTGCGCAGCCAACACATTCAGGTGATTTAGATCAGTGGGCCATGAGAAAATTTTGGTGGGCTGCAGAGAAATCTCACCCCCAGAGCATCCCTCCAAAGCAATTAATCCTGGCTGCATAGAAACACAAGGCTGTGCCGCCCACATGGCCCGCGGGAACCCTCCCCACCCACTCACTCCTTACCTGGTAAACTTGCCTGCTAAATTTCTATTTTTCCTTTTTCCGACCATCATCTGTTCTGCTGTGCTGGAGATTTAGATTAGCTAGGAAGCAGGAAATGGTTGGATTTCTTGCTTTCTAGCGACTAGCTAAAAGATCTTTAGCTCTTAGATCTTTGGCTCTGCTTTTAAGCACAGCTGAACTTCCCTTAGGACTGAAGGTTTGCTTGCAAGCAAATTCAGTGCAGAATCACGGCAAACAAATTTGAGAGACTGAGGTAGCTGATGGCAGATAGATCACTGAATGATTCTGTGAGCAACTCAATCTGCCTGCCTTTAATAAAAAAATTCAATATTTACATACATGTTGTGTTGTGAGTTAATTTTGTGAGTTTGCTTGGAAGCAGATTTTATGTGACGGGCTGAGCTAGCCAATGGTAGATAGATAGATCTCTGAATGAATCTGTGATTCTGTGAGCAACTCAATCTGCCTGCTTGCTTTGCCTGATTTGGGGTAAAAGTTGCTTTTTTTATAAAAAAATCAATATTTATATAAATATTTATAATATTTACATACAAGCCGTGCCCAGCCAGTCACATGACCACCAAGCCACACCCTCAAATTAGGCCACACCCACAGAACCAGTTGGTGGTCCCTGGGATCTAAAATTATGAGTTTGGTGGTCCCTGAGATCCAAAAGGTTGGCAACCCTGCACTAGAAAATTTTGGTGGTCCACAGAGAAATGTCCCCCACAAAGCAATTAATCCAGGCTGTGCAGGAACATAAGGCTGTGCCTTCCACATGGCCCATGGGAACACACTTGCTTATGTCACTTGCATTGTGAACAACACGAGGTAGTGAGGGGAGGGAGGAAAGGGCAAAGTGGGGGAATTTGCCCCATGTGCCACGCCTGGCTACCAGGCTGCTTCTTTCTGCTTCTTTCTTCTGCATGCAAGGAAAGCAGCAGAAGTCTTTCTTTCTCTCCCCCAAACTCCACCAGAAATGAGTCTTTGGGACCCCACAAGGCATCCTGCTCCAAGAGGTTGTGCTGGCGTGACAAATCTCACAAAGACTGAAGTCTGGCAGAGTTTGGGGGAGGGAAAGAAAGACTTCTGCTGCTTCTGCTGCTTTCCTTGCATGAAGCCAAAAGTCTCTCTCTCTCTCTCTCTCTCTCCCTGAGAATGGAGCTGGAGACGGTATCCTGCGATCCCAAATAAAGAATATTGATCAGTAGGAACACGGGGTAGGGAATTTTCCTGCAGACTTTTTTTGAGATTTCTCCGGGGTCTCTTTTTGGCAGTGAAAGTAGTGGCCCAGGGGTCAGGCATGTGGGGGAAAAAGTAGGACACCCCTCAAAAAGATGGTCTAGCAGCTCCGGGATGACCAAAGGGCCAGTGTTGTTACTACAGTAGCTCTGGAATATGGGACCGACTTTCTCACCAATGTCAGCAAGCCACAGTCAGTCAAAATTCATATTAGTGGTCCATGGGATTTAAAATTATGAGTTTGGTGGTCCCCAAGGTCCAAAAGGTTGGCGACCCCTGATTTAGATCAATGTTTTTCAGTTTGGTAACTTTAAGATGTAAGAATATCAACTCCCAGAATTCCCCAGCTAAAAATCCCCATGGTTGAGAAATTCTGAGAATTGGAGTCCACGCATTTAAAGTCACCACGGTTGAGAAACAGTGATTTAAGATTATCAGAAGGTAAAAGGACACATAGTGGAAGATCTGACACTCAATTCTAAAGCACTGGCTTTAATAAACTCTTGCATATTAAGTGGTTGACACAGAGTATTTAAATGCTGCAACTTTGCCAAGGATTCTGGAATCTATTAAAGAACAGTTTTGAAATCTCTGCTGAAATCACTATCCTATACAAGCAGTCCCTTTATCTCACATCCTTTCCTGTTATCATAAAAGATATTTTAATTACCAAAACCACAACCATACAAAAGCTACAAGAGCACTAAATGCAGGCAGATAGTGTCAAAAAGGTGATTTTAGGTCTCTGACTCTCTTGACTATAATGAGGTATTGAGGAGTAGAAGCAGAATTACGATTTGTTTTATGTCCCCTATTCCCTCTTGTTTTACGTGACTGCAAATCTCAGATCAAACAGTATAATTTTACTGAAAAGCCACTTGGGTACAGAAGTAGGTAAGCCAGTTCTGATGTTTTCGCATGCAAACAGCATAGGAAAACTTTTCCTCCCCCTGCCCCTCCCACCCGGCCTGGAATTGCCCATTGTCCACCAATCAGATAGAACAGAACAGAACAGGAAGGGACCTTGGAGGTCTTTTAGTCCAGCCCCCTGCCCAAGCAGGAGACCCTATGCTATTTCAGAAAAAATGGCTGTCTAATCATGGAGTGCCCATGATTTCTGAAGGCAAGCTATTCCACTGGTTAATTTTCCTCACTGTTAGGAAGTTTCTCCTTAATTCCATGTTGCTTCTCTCCTTGATTGGTTTCCATCCATTGTTTCTTGTCCTGCCCTCCGGTGCTTTGGAGAATAATTTGACCCTCTCTTCTTTGTGGCAGCCCCTCAAATACTGGAATACTCCTATCATGTCACCCCTAATTCTTCTTTTCTTTAGACTAGTCAAACCCAAATCCGGCAGCTGTTCTTCATATGTTTTAGGTTCCAGGCCTTTAATCATCTTAGTTGCTCTTCCCTGAACTTTTTCCAAAGTCTCAACATCTTTTTTGTAATATGGTGACCAAAATTGGTTACAGTATTTCAGGTGTGGTCTCAGTAGGGTTCTATAAAGCAGTAGTAATACGCGATCTTGATTCTTTGGCTCTGTTTATACAACCCACAATTGTATTAAGTTTTTTTGTCTGCTGCTGCACACTGCTGACTCATATTCAAGTAATCATCCATGAGGACTCTAAGGTGCCTCTCACAGTTACTGTTTTTGAGCCAGGTCTCACCTAATTTGTAAATGAAAAACTTCGCTTTTGTCCGTATTAAAGTACATTTTGTTGGATAGGGCCCATTGTTCGTCAAGATCTTTTTGGATCCCGAGCTTGTCTTTGCTATGGGGGTTTGCTATTCCTGCCAGTTTAGTGTCATCTGCAAATTTGATGATTTCCTGTCATCTAAGTCATTTATGAAGATATTGAAGAATACTGGGCCTAGGGTAGAGTCTTGTGGTACCCCACTACTTACTTCTCTCCATGTGGATGTAGTACCATTAAGGACTACTTATTGAATATGATTTGTCAGCCAGCTACAAATCCACCTGATGGTGATGTTGTCTATTCCACATTTTTCTAGCTTACCAAGAAGTAGGTTGTTGTCTACTTTGTTGAATGCCTTACTGAAATCTAAGTATAGTATGTCCACTGAATTTCACTAGTCTACTAATTTAGTAACTTTATCAAAGAATGAGATAAGATTAGTTTGGCATGATCTATTTTTAACAAAACCATGCTGGCTACTATTTATAGCTTTATTTGCTTCTAGTTCATCACAGATTTGTTTCTTGGTTATCTTTTCCAGAATCTTCTATTGTATTGATGTTAGACTGATTGGTCTGTAGTTTGCTGGGTTTTTCCTTTCTTGAAGATGGGAACTATATCAGCCCTTTTCCAATCCCCAGGTACTCCCCTGGTGCTCTAAGATTTTTGAAAGATACGGTACAATGTTTATGAGATAACATCTGCCAGCTCCTGGGATGTAATCTGTCAAGTCCTGGTGATCTATCCTCATCAAGGTCAGATAGGTGTTCTATCACCATTTTCTTGTTTATTTTAATTTTTATTTCTAGTTTGTCTTTTGCAGTAGTTTTTTTTTTTTTTTTGGTATGTTGGGATATAATTTCTTTTTGCGTGAAGACTTATGCAAAGAACAAGTTAAGCAGCTCTGGTTTCTCCCTACTCCTCCTTGCCATCTTCTCTCTTTAGTGGACCTACTGTTTCCTTGAATTTTTCCTTGTTATTAATGTTGAAAGGAACTTTTTTTTTATCATCTTTGACTTTTGTTGCAAGTCTTTGTTAATTCTGAGCTTTTGCTTTCCTGGTTTCATCTTCGCCTGTCCTGGCAATCTGCCAAGAGTCCTTCCTGAAGGTAATGCAGTCCATGGTCCAGTTGTCCATGGTCCATTTGCACTTGCTTTATTTGGGAAATGGCCTGTCTGCCTCAGACATTCCCAATCGATGTTCTTGTGGTTTGGGTCTGTCTCATGCTCCCAGGCAGCTCACTTCTATTCCAGAGTTCCCTCCCATACCTCCCTTACATTCCAAGGCCTTCCCTCCCCACTCCCATTACTATTGTCTGGTTGCGAGCAGGGCTGTATAGCGAGTCAACTATGACACATACACATACACACACATTGTCCTCCAACCTCCAACCAGAAAGTCAAGTCAAGTCTCAAGTCAAAAGTTCCAAAATCCAATTTTTAGAACCTCTCATAACAGAGATATTGAAAGGGTGAGGTAAGTACTGTACTAGCGTTCAAAGTAGTGGAGAAATATGGAGAAGGGGAGGGAGGGAAGTTAGGAAACTATGATGAATGTATAGAAAGCTTTAAAGTTAAATGATGTGTACAGGATATAGAAGAGGGGTGTAATTATTAAGGTTTGGTACCAGAAAACAGATAATATCTACAGAAAAAAAGTTACATAGGCCCAAAGCATATTGTTCTATATTCAGATGGGCCTAAGCAGGACAATTGACAAAATGGAATAAACCCAGTAAGCAAATAAAAGGCTGAGGACCATGAATGAATTTAACTTTTCAGCATTAAGCCAATTACTTAACAGTTTTGCAGGAATAACATAGTCCCTTTCTATGTTTATTGACATATACATGAAGGCATAATGACATAAACAAAATAATACCACAGAGAAAGAAAAAACAAGATGGCTGCAAAAAAAGCTCACTGGCAAAGTGAGGGACAAAATGGACAAGTATAAAAAATGGAAAGGAGGTATATAACTAGAACAGAATTCCAACAAATAGCTCAAATCTTCAAGAAAGGAGTCAGAAAGGCCAATGCTCAGAATGAACTAAAACTTGCAACAAATGCCAAAAATAACAGAAAAGTTTCTTTCAATACATAAGGAGTAAGGAGAAAGTCAAGGCAACGGTCAGTCCACTAATCTGGAAGAAGATGGCATGACGGTGACTGGCAGCAGAATTGCTTAATTCCTTCTTTGCATCTGGCTTTACATAAAAGGAAAAAAAAATAGTCCAACCTGGGGGAGATGGAACAGGAAAGCAAACCAAGATAGGAAAGGGATTGGTAAGGGGAACACCTATTTTGGATGAATTCAAATTTCCTGGACCTGGGCATACATCCCACGATATTGAAAGAGCTGGCAGATGAGGTCTTGGAACCACTGAAAAAAACTCTTTCACAGCTCCTGGAGCATGGGGAAACTGTCAGAGGACTGGAAAAGAGCTGGTGTAGTTCTAATCTTCAAAAATGGGGGGAAATGGATCCAGGTACCTACAGAAGCTTGACATCAATATCTTGGAAAATCATGAAAAGATAATCAAGTAGGGGAGCTGCAAGTACTTAGAAATGAATGAGGTAATGACTAGAAGTCAGCATGGGTTTGTCAAAAACAGGTCATGCCAAATAAACCTTATTGCCTTCTTTGATAAAATGACTGAATTAGTGGACCAAGTAAATGCTGTGGATCCGGTATACTCAGCAAGGCATTTGACAAAGACTAGAGCAGACTAGAGCAATGTAGGATACCACTACATGATGGATTCACTATTGGCTGACCAATCACAGTCAGTGTGTAGTCCTCAATGGAACTACATCTAAATGGAGAGAAGCATGAAGGGGGGTACCTCAAGGTTCTGTTTTGGGGCCAGTAGCCTTCAACATCTTCATAAACAATTTAGATGAGGAGATAGAACTCATCAAAGTTGTGGATGATATCAAGCTTGGGGAGATTGCTAATATTTTGGAAGATAGACTCAAGATTCAGAAGGATCGTGACAGGTTTGAACACTAGGCCATATCCAACACGATACAGTTTAGTGGTGAGAAAAGTAAGGTATTGTACTTAGGGAAAATCAAACGCACAAGCTTAGAATAGGACAGGCGATACTTGGCTCAACATCACTGTGAGAAGGATCTACTTACTGAAGATGTCCCGATGGACCAATGAGCCAGTAGTGTGCTACATCTGCCAAAAAAGCTAATGCAGTCCTAGGCTGCATCAACAGAGGGATAGCATCAAGATCACACACAAAAAAAAATGATAGCACTTCTTTATGCTACACTAGTAAGTCCACATTTGGAATATTATGTCCAGTTCTGGTCACCATGATACAAAAAAGATGCTGAGACCCTAGAAAGAGTACAGAGAAAAGCAGCAGAGGTGATAAGGAGTCCGGAGGCTAAATTGTATGATGATCAGTTAAGGGATCTAGGTATATATGTGGAGAATGATTAGGGGATTCTCCACATAATAGCAATCTTCTAATACTTGAAGGGTTGTTCACAAGGAAGTGGAAGCATGTCAGAGGAAGATCCTGCCTGGAAATAAGAAGGAATTTCCTGACAGTGAGAAAGACTTATCAGTTGGAGTTTTCAAGAAAAGATTGGATAGCAATTTGTCCAGGATGGTATAAGGATCCCTACCTGGGCAAGGGGTTGGACTAGAAGACCTCCAAGGTTCTTTATACCCCTATGAGTCTATGATAGAAGATTGAAGAAAGGCAAATGTTCCTCTCTTCAAAAAAGGAAAAACAATGACCAATCAGCAACCAGTTATTGAACAGTTTGTGATTATTAAAAAAAAAAAAACCAATATAATGAACTTTAAATCCTAGATTGACTTTTGGCTTACTCTTCTGTGAATTTATCCGGTCATGAGTAAGCATTTTTATGACCAATCAAATGTACACTGAATTATCAATGGAGCGAAACAAACATAAGTATCTCCTTCTGAATCACTGATCCATCTCATTCTGTATTCTTTAAAGTTTTTCAAAGACCATCTCCTGGAGTGCTTTGAATGAGTTGAATCTATTAGTATTTGTCCCTGATGTGTGTGTGTGTGTGTGTGTGTATACATACACATACACAGACATATACATATACACACACACTATAGCAAATTCTAACTTTCTACTTCAGCAAAGCTATATGCTTTCTACTTTTCAAACTTGATTCCCCATCAGACTACCTTAGAAAGGAAACAAAGACATAATGAGATCAAAAACAAAATATGTGAATATTTCTGTCCTATTATAAAGAACCCCACAGCTGTGAAGTGCCTAGTGCCAGCAAAATAAACCAGATGGAGTGCATCAATGGAGCCTGTCCAAGTTGTGAAGGATAGCACAGAATGTCCTCCTATCATAATGGATTGTTTTAAGATGGAGCCAGTATAAACTAGGAACAGAAGCATGCCAGGGCACAGCAAAGTAGCCCTACATGTCACAACAACATGCTACAAGCTTCTAGGATGAAGTTCCTGAAAAAAGCGGGCCTTGGAATCCAAGTATCTGGCACATTTATGAAGGATGAAAAGTGGGAATAAAAAGCATTTTCTGTAGCCTAGAAATATACCCAGAAACTGAGAAAAAGGACTTTCAGTGGCATACTAGCTTGGACTTCCATTATTAAGAAATTAACCAATTAATGTAAGATTACTTTTATGGGTAAATAATTCCCTGCCTGCATTTAAGTTAGGCTTGCATATCATATGAGGCCCAATTTTAATCTGTTTTTATTATGGACTTGCCAGAGGCCATGACTTATTTGTCCCCAGGTTCATATGACCTCAGGCTTAATGTGAGTGCCCATGGAAATAATTTTTCGTTTGCATATATAGCATGTTGTTTGGAGTATATAGGCCCTAATCAGGCTGAACCATACTGAGTTTAACTGTGGGAGAGTTTAACTGTATAACCTCAGACTTTTTCTTGGACCATGTTTTCAATAGGCCAGCTCAGAATATACCTAAATATACTTGGCATGCTTTTCCTTCATGACTGATAATAATAATGTCCTAAACAATGTTTCTTGCACTTTACAAATTAATTGTAAGGAATCTTCCAACTGAAAGATAAGTACTATGGTGCTTTGCTGCTTTTAACTGACCATTTCCTAGTGCAATTGTAACTTTTCTTTTCATATTGCCAAAAATGGAACAATAATCTTAATGAACTTTTAGATCAAATTTGTCTATTTTCTGTATAGCCTGTATAGACTACATATCTTTCATACTGCTTGGAGTCTGCATTCCAAAAATGTATGCACCCACTGATTTATTTTTCCCAATTAAAATCTACACTTGCATATACATATTTTTGTGCTCTATTCTTTCATGCACAGATAATACAAACAGAGAAAAATGGACTGCTGCAGATGAAGCAACAGTGGGATTAGTAGAGAAGAAAACAGAGCGAAAAATGAAGCAAGACACAGGCAGCGCAAGATGTAGAGAAAGCAACAGATGGTTGCATTCTGCACATTGTGCCAGAGTTGGGAGAACATATTGTTTGATCTTGACTGTTGATGCAGCATAGGACTGCATTGGTTTCTTTGACAGCTGCAATACACTCCTGGCTCATACTTAAGTGATTGTTCTTTATGATTCCAAGGTCCTTCTCACAATACTGCTGTTGATCCAACTATCTTCTATACCTGTGCATTTGGTTTTACTTGCCTAAGTGTAAAACCTTACTTTTCTCACTATTGAACTGCATCTTGTTGGATAGGCCCCAGTGTTCAAGTCTACAGTATCAAGCTCCATCTGGATCTTGAGCATGTTTTCTAAAATGATGATTATTCTCCCCGGCTTGATGTTGTCTGCAAATTTGATAGATCCCCCTTCTAGCCCTTCATCTAACTCATTTATGAAAATGTTGAAGAGTATTGGGCCTAAGACAGAACCTTGAGGTACCCCACAACATACCTCCCTCCATGTAGATGTAGTTCCATTGAGGACTACAATGAAATGCAGTGGGTCAGCTAGTTACTATCTATCTAGTGCTGATGCTGTCTATTTCACACGTCAGACTGAGCACATAAAGGCATTTAGACAAAACTGAATGTTGTACATTGGCTTGGTTGATAATGGATAAAAGTACATTTTAGGACCTGAACCATGATGAGCTAGCAATTGCAGGTTCTTTTTGAGATAAAATGTAACTGCATAACTAATCTTCCTCTGCAGTTACATTGGCCTAAGGAAAGAATAATGTAAGTCATAGCAAAAAAAATATCATCATTATATTCTTCATTAGACCATGAGAACAAAGACAGAAATGTTTATACTCTTATTACCTTAACCTCAATTCTGAAATGAAGAAGATATAACACTAACAGAAGCTATAGGAATCAGCTGGCCATTTTCCATGTCTTTCTGCCAACTGCAGGTTGGGCCAGTCAAAGAAGTGATGCTTTTCTTAGAGAAAATTTACCCAACACATTAAGTCATAATGTGGTTTCTGCTGCAACGTATTTCATAAATTCAAATATTTGGTATGTAAATGCTAGATTTTCACTTAGGCTATTTTGTGAATCTTGCTTCTATTATTTTTCTGCTGGAATACCTGGAGATTTAAAATGTTCAAAGGGATATAGTGGTGACTAGAACATTTCTACTCCACTTGTGAAGATTTTTCCATGATGAAATAGAAGGCTTACAAAGTGTGTTCAAGGACACGGGGCTGAATTTTGAACCCTTTTAAGGTCTGACTATACAGGCTTCTTATGCAAGTTCAATCAAATACGGATAGTATTTAAAAAGCCCTTCTACTGAATTTGCATTAACCTGGTTTATTTAATACTTTTTATTAGATTTATATGCACCTGCCTCACCAAAAAGGTGGCTCCGGGTAGTTTACAAAATAATTAAAAGATACATATAAAAACAGTTAAAATTAAAAAGACTTAAATAAGGACTAAAGCCAAGGGTCAGACAACATTGGGGGGGATAAGGTATCTTTCTGACCCCATCAATTACCTTCAGCAAAATCTGCCCCAATCAAGGTCCCAGCCAGCTGGCAAAACTAGATTTTAAGGCTCTCCTGGAAGGCCAGAAGGATGAGGGTGGTAAAATTGGCCAGTCGTTTTAAATTGATACTTCCATGGAGGTACAGTGGAGGCTTCTGACCGTGACCAAATTGGGTTCTGACCAAAAAAATCAACTCAATTTTTAAATTGGGTCATGATTCAAAAATTGGGTGGCGAACAAACCCGGCCGCAGCAGATTCCCTTTCTGCGCTGATTTCCCCTTCCTTACATGCGCAGTCCACACATTTTTTTTTGTCCACGCATGCGCAGTCAGTCGTACTTCCAGTCATGACCAAATTGGGTTGCGACCGTAGTCCTGGAATGGATTACAGTCGTGAGCCAAGGTTCCACTGTACTGTTATATTCCATATAGAATTCCTTCCCAGAAGGCAGAATAACTGGCAGTGCCCATTTGGTTTGATTGGATAAAACAGAGCCTAGAGTTTCTTCTTTTATTCAATAAGATAACTTCCAAATATGACCACTGACCATGACCACTCTTCTCAGTCACAGTTAAAGAGAACAAGTTAGTGTAATGGTGGGCCAAACTGTTATAAAAACAGAACCAGCACTGGTTGGAAAGACCAACTTAGTAGAGATCTTTAAAATATTGACCAGGCTGGTCTCTTCTCCTATTTAACAGTTGGACAGAAAAGATAGATTCAGTAAACAAGGACAATTGTATCACTGTCAACATGCGTTTGCTCCTATACCTAAGTCTAGGAGTTCTGTTAGATCTGAAATTTTTGTAGTAGGCCTATAGAGTGGCCAAGTCCAACCTGAATTCTTCTGAAAGTCTACCGAAATTGATGAAAGGTACTGAAATTTCTATTCAAAAACTGGTATTGGGAAACATTTCCCAGCATCCTAAATGTCAATTCCCTTCTTACATCCTTGCGACAGGCATATTGGCTTGGTTAGAGACACACAGCATAGTTGCCAACTTGCCCTGAGACTGCCAGAAAAAGTTAATGTGGAGTTCTGGTCTCCTCCCAGGATGCATTTGGGCTGCTGCCCATAATGATATGTATAATTGCAAAGGCCTGCCAAAAAAAGCAGGCTGGATTTAATTGAGTCAACACACTGCTATTAATAATAAATGGCAGAGGCTTTGCTATTAATCACTCATGTTGGCTTTATAGCAGGCAGTGTAAGGTATCAAACAACACCTTTACAATGGTACACTAAAAACTTATCAGGAGTAATATACACCTGCTCTGATTTAAAAAAAAAAGAACAAACAAACAAGAAAGAATGCTCATTTCTAGAGCCTCAGTTTTGTTTTTGCCCCACATATGTCTTGTGAAAGGAAGCAGGCTAGGTGTATACAATAGAAAAGTGTGGGGCATGGTAATCTCTTATTTCCCCTTATTTGAAAATAGGAACCACATCAGCTCTTTTCCAGTCCTCTGGTAGTTCCACGGTGCTCTGGGATTTTTGAAAGATGGGGTACAGTGGTTCTGAGATGACACCAGACAGCTCCTTTAGAAATATGGGGAAAACAATGTATTTATGTTATAGCTTTTTAAAAATGATTTATGCATCAACAAAATATTGAAAAATGTAAAAATAAAAAAGCCAAAAACTATACAGCAACTATTAAAAACTTTTTACTAGTATTATTTGGTTAAAAAAATAATGTCCATGTTCAATATTTATATCCAAAAGTCATATATAGAAATAGAGTTAACTGAATACAAATTACTTCAGAATATAATTAATAAAATGAAAATCAAATATATCCTTATATCCTACCTTTGTACCAGCATTCAGAGTGGTATATATGTCCTCCCTTCTCCAGTTTTCCTCACAACACCACCCACTGACTGGCCCAAAGTCATTTATGGAGCTTCCATGGCTGAGGCAGATGAGAATCTGGGTCTTTCTACTTCTAATCCAGCACCTTAACTACCACATCAGACTGGCTGTGTGAGAAAATTTGAAAAACAAAACAAAACCATTCTTAACTACAGGTAGTCCTTGGGTTCTGATAGCAATTTGGAATTGCCATCACTAAGCAATGTGGTTGTAAAGCTCACTATTGCATTACCATGCCACGTAATGATGGCAGTTCTAAGCAGTCCTGACTGCTATCATTAAATGAGGAACTTGTATGACCATGATTTTTGACTTCCTGTCATCTTCCTCTTTGACTTTACTTGTGGGAAGCCAGCAGGGAACATTGGAAACTGCGATCATGTGACTGTGGGGATGCTACAGTGACCAGAACTCTGAGGACTTGAGACCCCTCGTTCTGTGCTATCCCACGTTTGAAAGATTGCTGAACAAGATGTCATAACCTGAAGACCATCTATAAAGACAAATTCACTTTTCAGCCAAGACTCTTTTGCATATTTATGTACCAGTGATTCAAAGAAAGATGTATTGTAGATCAGTAAACCGATTATTTTATGTATCATTTTATGAGTGTATTAGGAAGAAATTGATAATGAAACTATACTAGAATTAATGACCAAAACCATTTATCAACATTTCGCATCCACCCACAACTTATTCTCCATGAAAGACTAGCTCAGGCCAATGGAGGTTCAGCATCTTGCTTCTTCCTGGGCTTTAAAATTCCCTCACCACATTAGCTTTCACAGGGGAAAAAAAGGTTGTCTTTCTCCTCATT
Organism: Pseudonaja textilis; assembly: GCF_049901715.1. Taxonomy (NCBI): domain Eukaryota; kingdom Metazoa; phylum Chordata; class Lepidosauria; order Squamata; family Elapidae; genus Pseudonaja; species Pseudonaja textilis. The sequence goes on along the minus strand of NC_141993.1, from coordinate 2,624,257 downwards.
TTAAGCCTGATGCCAAGGTACTCCAACCTTGGAATACTCTGATTAAATAAGACAAAGGAATCTTTAGAAATTGCATACATTATACCAGAAAAACTAAAGCATGAGAAACAAAAAATAAGAAAAAGAGTCAGGGAGTATGTTAGAAATATAAAAAAGCCAACAGAATGTAGGTCCCCAATGAAGAGTAAATGATGAGGTAGTTATGATTGATGGTTTGGAACCATTACTTCTGAACATCTATGTTTCGTCTGCCTTCTCTCAGAAAGAAATGGAGCCCCAGTTGATCATACCATAGTTATGCCACTGGGGGAAAGGGACAACAGCTTAGTGTCTACCAGAGGATCTCCAACAGTCTAGCAACTAATCAGTTCATGTGACAGCCCATTCCACTGGCTGACACTTGTATAATCTGGAGGTTCCTCCCAAAGCTGAGCATGAATCTCTTTGAATGCTAAATGTAGCAGAATTATAGATTTCTGAAGCAAAGAAACATATTTTCTTGAGGTAGCCAAAAGTTACATTCTCCAAGTTAGCTGTCATGACATACTACTGTGATGACCCAGGGCGTGGCAAGAAAGCAAGACAGCCAGAGAACAGGTCTGCAAAACAGTAACCAGGGTAGCAGTCCAGTAAGCAAGTTTTGCAAGAAGTTCAGCAAAGCAGGCAACTGGGCAAGCCCCACTAGACAGAGCACAGAAATCTCCAGGCATCAACAAGTACTCATGTGGCTCCACAGATTCAATGCTTGTTCCCGACAAATGCCCCTCCCACAGGCATCTCCTTACATCTCAGTCCCCAGGTGTGCCTTGTGAAGTGGGGCGGGGCACTCTCCTCCCTTGTAGCCCGCTCAGTCTGTGTTGATCTCTCCTTCTCTCTTCTCTCCATGCTCTAGGATCAGGAGGGGTTGGGTCCTTGCTCATCACCTGAGCTCTGTTTCTCATGTTCATCTTGCTCCTGTTTCTCCCTGTCTACAAGCTGTTGTAATCCTGAAATGCCCTGGCCTGACTGGCCCAGCCAGTTCCCTCCTCGATCTCTGTCCCATTCTATTCCAGCTCATCTTCCGCTGCAGATTCAGGCTCCGGGGGTGGGGTGGGGGATAAGACGACTGACTTATATTCAGCTTGAGACCATCTACAATTTCACAAGTATATTTTTCACAAGTATTCATATCAACATAGTATGCTTTGGACTTCTGCTTCCTAAGGGTAGAACCCTGCATTTATCATAGCTTAATTTTATTATGTTATTTTCCATCCACTTTACAAGTGGTTCTCTATCCAGACTCAAGTAGAGAAACCATGTCTTCTAAAATCTTAGCTACCTATTCTATTTCTGGGTCACTTGCAACTTTTAGAATACATTTCCTGCACTTCATCATTTGAGACATTAATATAATGTTAAGGAGTGCAGGTCTCAGCATAGATGTCCTTTCCTAATTATGATGCCAAAACGAGAAACATGCAATTGATGGAATGATGTAGGCTATGCTGTGTTATACTTGCATCATTGCATCACATACCAAATGTAAACAGTGGTGTTTGCACAGACTACAATATTACAACACACATTTTGTCACTTAACCCACATACAGTTAAAAGTTCCTTGGATTTCTTCCTCAACACACCTTTCCTTATCCCAGATAACAGTCACTAAGTTGAAAGGGATCTTGGAGGTCTTCTAGTCCAATCCCCTGGTCAGGCAGGAGGTCCTATAGTATTTCAGACCAATGGTTATCCAATCTCTTCTTAAAAACTTCCAATGTCAGAGCATTTACAACTTCTGGAGACAAGTGGCTCTACTGATTAATTGTTCTAATTGTCAGGAAATTTCTCCTTAGTTCTAGGTTGCTTTTCTCCTTGATTAGTTTTCATTCATTGCTTCTTGTTGTACTTTCAGGTGCTTTGGATAATAGGTTGACTCCCTTTTCTTTGTGGCAACCTGTTAGATATTGGAACACTGTTGCCCCTAGTTCTTCTTTTCATTAAACTAGACCAGAGGTGTCAAACTCGCGGCCTGCAGGTCTGATGTGTCACGTGCTGGCACCACCCCTGCCCAGTTTAGCAAAGGGGAAAAAAGTCCTGATACGTCACATGACACCACCATGACAGTATGAATTTGACACCCTTGAACTAGACATACCCAATTCCAGCAACTGTTCTTTATATGTTTAAGCCTTCAGTCCCCCTAATCAGCTTTGTTGGTCTTCTCTGCACTTTTTCTAGAGTCTCAACAACTTTTTTTTATACTGTGACAACCAAAACTGGATGCAGTATTCCAAGTATGATCTTACCAAGGCATTGTAAAAGATATCTGGTATTTCAATTGTTTTCCAACATTTCCCAAAAGTAATGGATTGAGATTTGACCAACCGACAGTTCCTTTATAAGCAATCCAAAATTCCTTCATGACCAATCCACAATTCCTAGGATGCAAATGTTGTCTCTGGAGATCTAAATTCACCCAAGTTGGTAAGTCTTCCCAGGCTATGTTTCTGTTTAACTCCAACTGGATTCCTGGTCCAGGATGTAGGGTTTTCACAATTCCAGTCTTTTGGAATTGTGGCTGCATTGAAACATGAGATTTCTTTGCTTTGCTGGTATATAGAGTTTGGCCCCAAGGACATCTCATAAGGTGAAGTAATCTTTGTGCAGCTTGTACCAGTCATCCTTGGACAGAATGTTTGGGTGAGATTATCAGCCATCTGGGGCTTCACTTTGCTTTGTACATGGGTGATTGTGAAAGTGGCAATTTGTTTGGAGGGGATAATGAAATGCATAACTCTTCTTCTATTCTTGTACTGTGGCTGCATCCACTAGGAAAACTTTTCCCTCCTTGCAAATAATATAGGCTGGAATTGAAACAATTGAAGTATAATGCCCACCTTCCTTGTTTAGGTGATAACCTTCAGAGTCTTCTTAGTGCCCCTAGGCATGGGTGGGATTCAAATTTTTAACAACTTGTTCTGTGGGCGTGGCTTAGTTGGTGGGCATGGCTTGGTGGTCATGTGACTGGGTGGACATGGCTTGGTGGTCATGTTGTTGGGTGGGTGTGGCCAACTCAACATCACTCACATCGAGGCATGCATCTCCTCGCCTGGCCTCTCATGACTGTGGGGATGCTGCAACAGTCATAAGTTTGAAAAATGGTCATAAGTCACTTTTTTCAGTGCCATTGTAACTTTGAATGGTCACTCCACACAAAATACAAACAAAGGAGGGGGAAAAAACTCCAGAAAAGTTCCTGAGACAGAAAGTCCAGTCCTGCCAAGAATGTAATAAGGGTTAACGGAGAGGCAGTCTCTGTAAGCAGAAGCAATGGAGAAGCTGGAAATAAAATCACAAGTTGCAATCACATGATGCCTTGTTTAACAGCATAAGGTGACCCACTTAACAACTGTGGTAGAAGTGAGGTCATAAGTCTGTCACAGTGGCATGATGTTTTGCTTAATGTTTTGCATCACTTAGCAAGAGAGTTTTGTGGTCATTAAGTGAGGTCTATCTATACAAAGGAAGCCTTTCCCACATCCTATCCAAACCACCTATTCAACTGCCTGGCACCCTTGGAACTAATAGAGCAGAATTTGCTTGTCCTGTTGGATCATTGATGTCAAACTCGCATCGTCACATGACACATTACAACTTTTTTCTCCCTTCACTAAACTGGACGTGGGCATGGCCAGTGCATGATGCATCCGGCCCTCAGGCCATGAGTTTGACAGCCCTGTGTTGGATTATAGGTCTCTCACTAAGGCAGAAACCACTTTAAGACCATTGATTTACTTGTTCTTAAAAAGGAAAAAATCCAGAAAGAAATTCAGCCCAAAAGACCCCAGCAACCAAACTGAAGGGAACCAAAGCAGACTAGCTGGATCAATTGGACTGAAGCAGATCACTAACCCTGACTGTACCAACTCAAGCCACTTCTTTATGGAATGACTTGTGCAAGCAAAAGGAATAATCACGTTCGTTATGGAACCTGAAGCTATCTTTGAACTACCTTAAAAATGGATCAATTCCGAGGAACAGATGAGGATATATCAAGTCATAAGTGGGGTGCTTTGACACCTGGATAAGAAGACTAGATGGAGTATGTGCATGGGTTTTCAAAACACCTTTTTCCTGATCTTAATCTCAGCTACAACTAGAGTTCAGTCAGAAATCAGCACAAATTTGGCAGAGAGTTCGTAGCCATTTACATCCCAAGGGGCCTGCAGAAGAGCCATCCTTCCCAGAAGGTTGGGTGGGATTTTCATTTCTCCCTTAAGTAAATAAGACAAATTCTCCAAAATAAAATTCTGGCCTGGAGTGAGAGAGAACGAACAGCAATTTAGTCATAGATACATAGTGTACACATTCACACCCTGCTATTAAATTCTTCAACATAAAGAGAACCATGAAGACTTCAGGAAGCTTCAAACAAGGTATAAAAGGAATACAGTGTATAAGAAAGAGCAAAGGGACCTTACCTTGAAGTTGACAGAAACTACCCATTTCCTTTTTTCCATCCTGTAAATATCCACGTACAAAGGGATACATTTTCTGTGCAGGCAAGCAAATAATCTACATGCAACAAAATCCTCTGAAACTATAGAGCTGAACAAACTAAATCATTTAAAGGAAAAAAGAGTATCTTTCTCAGCACTGACTTTCTAACAGATTCCTTGAATATGAATACAAATATTTATCACTATTTTTAAAAACAAAACAAATCAACCCTCATTCCTGCACCAGACAATTTCTTTAAAGTCCACTGCATTCTATAACTGATTTTTTTCCCCTCTTATTCCTTATATACATAACAAACCTGAACCTCAGGAGAAATTCACTCCATTGTTAGAAATAGCCAAAACTGGCTTGCAACGAGCAAAGATGCCAAGATTTTGCACCTTGCTCTGTGACCTAAAGCAAAAATGACATGAACATTGACAAATTTGACAAGGAAATTTGTGCAAAAAACAACTTCTATTTGGCTAGCCAAGCAGCAAATATGTCGGATGATATGCTTTATTAAGCAATCCATTTTTCAGCAATAGCTGAGCCATCTGCAAAGGTTAGCGTGCATCAGGCTTTCTACAGAATTTCATCTGCGTCTGCAGCTAGGTGCGACACACAACCACATTTTTCATGTACATACAATTTTGGATGCAAATCGAATACTTGATGAAAGAGGTGACCTTCCAGATTGACTTCACCATATAGTAAAGTCACAGGAAGAAAAGGACCAAAAGAGAAAGGCAAATCTATCCAATTTCTACTAGGAAATATAGGATGGTTAGCTGTGGGAAGCAGAGAGTACCCACGTCCAAAAAGAAAGGGGAGGAATTAAACAATTTGTAGAAGAGGGCAGAAAAATAAAATCTTTCACTTATGAAATTCTGAGTTAATAATTCATTCTGAAATCTGCAATTTCAAATCTGTATTATGGTATGCTATATTCAGAAGCTGAATAATTTGTAAAGAAAAAGGGCTGATAACAAAGACAGAAAATGTCTGAAATAAAACATCAAATAAAAATTATGCTTAACCAACTGGCAAAAATGTTCTTGAGGCAAAGAGTTCCAGAGTTTGCAACCAAGACCGTCCTTTTCCTTGTACCCATTAACTGGACCTGACAACTGTTGGGGAGCACTTCTTAAGATCTTGGAATATATAAACCATACTTTAAGCCTGGAAAACAAAAGGAAGAAACTGAGACTGGCACTGTCCTGTTTCATGAATATAAGGGAGGAAAAGAAAAATGAACTCTGCCTTTCAAAATTCTGTTAGAGCAGCTTGCATCAATTTATTTCAAGTCTAACTTGCGAAGTTGGTTTTCTAGTCTGGCCTATCTCAAATGGTGTACAATTTGAATTTAATGCTTGATACAGCAGTGATATTTTACCTTTAAATTGATATCAACCAGCGCAGGATGTAAACAATATGACATAGCTTGTCACCTTCATAGATGAGTGGATGATCCGCCACCCATGTAGTTGAGTTGGACGACCCTGTCACATATTGGTCACCTCAGACTTGTGCTATGCATATCTACTTCCCTATGGTCCTACCCATTACTTTTCTTAATGGTGTGGTAGACCAGGACATAGATGCCAGCTGTTATAGTAACATCAATTCAAATCAGCCTCTAAGCAGGAAATGATGAAAATAAGAAAGCTGGTGTCAGATCCCTAAAAGTGATACTACCATTCAATTTGGGGGGGGGGGGGGTTGGTGGCTTGGATTTAATTCATTAATGTTGCCTGTGACAACTGATATTTTAGAACTTGTATCCTGGTGCTGGACTGCCCTGAGATTTTCTTACTTCTTGGGGAATGTATAGGAGGGAGGGCCATGTGGGTTGTTTCATTTTAATAGCCAGCGGAAGATGACCATGAGAATGTATGCTTATCTGTTTTTCAGAGCAGCCGGTACAATAATACGTTCACACCTGTGGATTGGCTGAATCTGCATCTGGCTGAAGGGAAGGGTCTCTACTGCTTTAATTCTACTTGTCTTGCCTAAGGATATTCAGACGTTGCTTTGAATGCATTGCTATCACTTCTGCTTAGTAAAAGGTTCCCTTTGAAATACTTCATTTCAAGAGTCTTCACTTTCTTAAGTTAGGAGGAGAGGCAATCCTTACAGAAAGCAATGTCTGAAAAATGGTCAACCCAGAGAAGCAATTTTCGCTCTACTGAGGGGACTCTACAAACCATGTCCGAGCAAAACAGTGAGCAGGGAGAAGCTGAATGCTGGACCACCACCCAGCCAGATGCTTGTTTCCTGTACCCCATCGGAGAGGATGAAGTGGCCCTAAAGGACCCCAAAAAGCCCTGCTAGTCACTTGGCTTCAGGACAGCTGGGATGGGAGAACCAGATGAGTCACCTTCACCCACGGTAACCCAAAGCCTGGGTGGAAATTGAAGCTAGAAGCCCTCTCTGACCAGGAGGAACTAACCGAAGCACCACTGAGAGAGAGTCGTCTGAAGAGACATAGAACCCAGTTGGGGATGGAGACTTTGGAAAATCTGAACATCCGAGGGGAGCCAGAATGGCAGCAAAGGGGCACTGAAATGGCAGCAGCCACAAATGATGCCAGGGGGGCCACCCCCTCTCCAGAACCTGCCGATCAAGTGGATGGTGCAGCAGAAGCAGCCAGGGGGCCAGAAAACCCTGCCCCCTGAGCGACACACACCCTGGGACCCATTCTCAACCAGCCCCAAGTCCTACAACTGGAAAGAAAAACTCCCTCCCTCAGGGTGAAATTTGATGGGGATCCACAACAATTGGGATTTTTCGTGGTACATGTGCTCACATACATGCAGGAGTACAGGTGCGATTTCCAGACCCAAGGACCCCGAGTGCGAGTCATTACCCTAGCCCTGGAAGGAGCCGCTGCCAGATGGATTGTGACCCTACATAATGCCGATGCATCAGAACTTCAACTGTTTCATGATGGCCCTACAATGGCAATTCAAGGACTCCCTCACAGATCGCAAAGCTTGTGACTGCATTAAAGTCATGGCTGCAGGGATGGCAGCCAGTGGCAGAGTATACTGAAGAATTCTGAGACCTTGTGTGTCATGTGAACTGGCCAGAGGATATTCTGGTAAGCTGTTTCAAGGATGGACTGAGTGATGACCTCTACAATGCCTGCATGGCCCGAGGTGCATCAAATCACCTACGTGAGTGTTATCTCACCGCCGAAGAAGCTGAGATTGATACGGCCTGAAATCAGTATCAGCGGGATGAATGTGGAAGAAATCCCCACCCAAATGGAAGTGAGTGCCCTTCAGACCGCAAACCACATTTTCTCTGAAACCCTCATTCTGCTTCAAGTGTGGAAAGGAGTGGCACCGAGCTGCAGAATGTCATTCTCAAACACCCACCCGGAAATCAGAATGCCTGTTTGGGGGGAAAAACCTGTGAAACCTGGCCAGTGCGGGAAGGAGACCACCCTGAGAAGCAAAGAGACTGTAGAGTTTCCATCCCCTCCCTTCTTTGGGGAGGAAACACCGGCATCTCAGCAGGAGGAACCAAACTCATTTGGGAGCAATCCAGAGGATGAACCATTGGCAAGCAAACCAATTGAACCGCTTACCCTCCCCCAAGACTGCTTACCCCCAGCCAGGACAAAGAGATAAAAATCTCCGCTTTATTGGACTCAGGGTGCAGCCACTGTTTAATCAGGCCAACCCTGGCAGGAAAATTGAGGATTAATGTAAGAAAGCTGAAAACCCTCATCACTTTTTGCCAACTAGATGAGTCAGTAGCAGGGGAGGAGCCAGCTTCTTTTACCACCAAGCCTCTACAAATAGGCATTGGGAGCTATGAAGGAATGCTTGCATTTATAGTGGCACCTGGGATGGAATGGCTGCTAGTCTTGAGCCTTGCGTGGCTGAAGAAATGGAACCCCAAAATTAATTGGAAGCAAGGCACCATAAAATTCCAGATGCACGTGACTTTTGCCGAGAATCCACATACAGAAACTGAGGGAGTGGAGCACTGAGAAACACCAATGCCTGGTTACACCATGCCAACCCAGGGCATACCCAAAGAATACAAAGACTTGGCACAGGTTTCTGGTGAAAAAACCTCTGACGAGCTCCCCACACACACATTACTCCACTGACTATGTGATAGAAATCCTACCCAACGCCAAACTCCCTAAACCCAAGATGTATAGCATGTCCCCAAGGGAGCTGGAAGATCTGGAGGGCATTCATTGAGAAAAACCTAGCAAGGGGTTTCATTGAGCCAGCCTGACCAAACAGCCCCAATGTTATTTAGAGGGGGAAAAATGGTTTAAAACATCTCTATGTGGATTTTAGAAATTTAAATACAATCATTGTGGAGCAGCAGTCGCCAACTGGTAAGCCACGGTCCACTGGTGGTCCACAAGAAAATTTTGGTGGTCCGCAGAGAAATGTCACCCCCAGAGCACCCCCCAAAGCAATTTATCCAGACTGTGCAGGAACACAAGGCTGCACCGCCCACATGGCCCGTGGGAACCCACCCTGCCCACTCCTTCCCTGGCAAACTTGCTTGCTAAGTTGCTATTTTTCCTTTTTCCAACCATCAGTTGTTTTGCTGTGCTGAGAGATTTGGATTAGCTAGAAAGCAGGAAATCATTGGATTTCTTGCTTTCTAGCTAATTTTTAGATCTTCGGCTCTGCTTTTAAACAGAGCCGAACCTCCCTTAGGACTAAAGGTTCTATTATTCAGTTGCAGACTCAGATAGCCGATGGCAGAAATGCAGAACTCTCTCTAAGTGAATCTGTGATTCTGTGAGCAACTCAATCTGCCTGCCTGCTTTGCCTGATTTTGGGTAAAAGTTGCTCTTTTTTATAAAAAATTCAATATTTATATAAATATTTATAATATTTACATATGAGCCAGCCCAGGCAGTCACATGACCACCAAGCCACACCCACAAATTAGGTCATGCCCACAGAATTGGTTGTTAAGAAATTTGAAACGCTCTATGTGTTTCTGTGTGTGTGTGAGAGAGAGAGAGAGGGAGGGAGGGAGGGAGAGAGAGAGGTTAGATTAGATCTCTCTCTCTCTCCCACCAAAGTCAGCAAGCCACCGTCAGTCAAAATTCATATTAGTAGTCCCCTGGATTTAAAATTATGAGTTTGGTGGTCCTTGAGGTCCAAAAGGTTGGTGACCCCTGTTGTTGAGAACATGTACCCTCTGCTCCTTATGGACGATATGCTAGCACACCTTGCTAAAGGGAATTTTTTTTCAAAGCTGGACTTACTACTACCGAATCAGAATTAGAGAGGGGAATGAGTGGAAAATGGCATTTAACACACACCCCTTGGGTGCTACCAATTCAAAGTGCTCCCATTTGGGCTACAAGGGCCACCCACAGTGTTTTTGCAATTAATAAACAAAGTGCTACATGATCATTTGTATAGGGGAGTCCTGGTCTATCTGAACAATATTTTAATATATACTAAGACCAAAGCAGAATATGTAAAACTAATCCAGGCTGTTTTAAACAAACTCCGTTCTGCCAGATGTTATGCTAAACTCTCCAAATGTGAATTCCACCAAGAAAAAATTGATTACTTGGGGTACTGCATTTCACACCAGCATGTGGAAATGGACCCTCAAAAAATGCAAGCTGTACTTGATTCGGAAACACCTCGTACATTTAAATAATTATAAAGTTTCCTGGGGTTCACCAATTTTTGCCACCAGTTTATCCCCACTTTTGCTCAGATTGCCCTCCACATTAACCTCTTAAAAATGAAGCGGGGGGAGCCCAAAACTGAAACAGCCTTTGAACTGGACAATGGACTGCCAAGCTGCATTTGAAGAACTTAAATGACTGTTCTCAGCAGAGCCAATTCTAAAGCACCCAGACACAAAGAAACCATACAATACAATACAATACAATACAATACAATACAATACAATACAATACAATACAATACAATACAATACAATACAATACAATAAAATAAAATACAAAAATACAAGCAGATGCCAGTGATGTGGTAGTAGGGGTGGTCCTACTTCAGAAAAATGAGCAAGACCAACTACAACCATGTGCTTACACATCCAAAAAGTTGTGTGAGACTGAGCAAAAGTGGCCCATTTGGGAGATGCAGTTTGGTGGGCACTTTTAACCTGGAGGCATTTCCAAGAGGGGAGCAAAATTTCTTTCGAAGCCTGGACTGATCACAAAAATCTAGAAGCCCCCAAGACACCAAGGAAACTTCCCCCCAAAATCAAATAATGATGGGTTCAGTACTCAGTACTGGTGGGCTCAGTACTTTAAATGATTTGATTTTACTCTCAAATATCTCCTTGTGGGGGATTTTTCTGGCAGATGCACTATGCCCCTAAAATAAGAAAACCGCCATCAACTTACCAAGCCAATAGTAATGGGGTTTGAGATATTATAGGTTTTTATAAACATTTGCCAAGCTATCCAATCATCATCATCCAAATTATTAATCAAAATGGCCAAGGACAAAACAGTATGGCCCTATACTTAATCTCTCTCTCCAGTTTAAGAAAGAATCATCTATGAATATTCCCTGAATAAGATTTAAGACAGCTACGTAGTCATTTAATTGTCATGCTATCCAGCTCACTCTTAACTAGCTTGCTGATGAAGAAATCATGGAATACTTTGGCCAACATTTTCCTGAAATTAAGATAGATTATGTCTACAGCATTCCAACAGTCTATGAAGGATCTATTAAGATAAATTATCTGATCAAAAGTAAGGTTAAGATAGAATGACAAAGATCTGTACTGACTTCTAATAATTATTGTACTGTTTTCAAAGTACTTGCAGATCAAACTGTTTTTGGTCAGCATTTCCCAGAAGACTGGTCTGCAGTTGGCTGAATCATCCTTCTCCTTTTTGAAGATAGGAATAATTTTCACTTCCTCTAATGTTCACCAGTTCTCCAATATTTCTCAGAAATAAGTTTTAGGGTTTGGCCAGACCATCAGATTATCCTAGGTCCTAAGATTTTAAATGGCGTTTCTATTAGCTCAACTTTCTACCTACTCCTTTGTCTTACATTTCACAATTTTTATTTATTTATTGGATTTTTAATACTGCCCAACTTCCAGCTATTCTGGGTGATTTCAGAGAAAAAGACACAGAACAATAAATATTTCCTGGTAAAATACATAGTTTTTAACTTGGTAGGAGACTTAACGAGAAAGTGTTTTGTATCATTTTGCTACTTTCATTGAGCAGGTGATATATCAATTATTTTATATTCTTATTCCTTGACACATCTAAAGAAGACCTTTTTGTTGTCATTATTGTTCATCAATCCTAGCTCATTTAGACATTAAACTTTCCTTACATCATGTCTATAATTCCAGGCTATGTATACGTGCTCTTCCTTGGTGCTATTTTCAATTACTGTTTGTGTTGGGGTTTGTTGTTTGTTTTTGGATTTTCACTAAACTTTTGCGTTGTGATATTAACTTTTGCTGTCTTCCACTTTTTTCTTCATAGGAATTGTTTACAGCTGTGCTTTTAGTATCTCTTTCTTAGATTTCTATCCATATCAAAACTGTTCTCCCATTGGCTCCTTCTGACATGGCATACCCAAATGAAATATTTGTAGTTCTCCACTTATGAACACAATTGAGCTCAAAACATTCATTGCTAAGCCAGGTAGTTATTAAGTGAGTAATTGTACAACCTTTTCCCCACAGTTGTTATGTGAATCACTACAGTTGTTAAGTGAATCAAGTGGTCATTAAATGAAACTGGCTTTCCCAATTGACAGCTTGTCCAAACCTGGCTGAGAAGCTTTAAAATGTTGATCACATGATTCTGGGACAGTGCAACTGTCACCAATACATGCCAGTTCCCAAGCATTGAAATTTTGATCATGTGACCATAGGGATGTTGCAACAGTCAGAAGTGTGAAAACTGCTCCTAAGTCACTTTTCTCAGTGTCATTTGTAACTTTGAATGGTCACTAAATGAAAGGTATAAGTCAAGGACTACCTGTATCAGACCCTTTAAATTTTTTTCACCAGATAAGTTAACTTTCAATGCAGAATTGCCAACCCATTTTCAAACATATTGAAGTAATAACAAATCGGTATTTGATAATTCATGTAAACCTCGTGAAGATTGTTGACCCTTAATAGAAATACAAGCATTATCCTTGATTTCTTTGATTCAGAGATTGTGGGTATATTTTATGGCTCCCAGAATTGCTTCTGGGAGATGGTGGCCATATAAATGTGATGATAGATAGATAGATAGATAGATAGATAGATAGATAGATAGATAGATAGATAGATAGATAGATAGATAAATAATACATGTAAATTGTTGCAGACAGGTGTGTTACTGGACTGGTTGGTGGCTGCTGTGGGGGCAGTCATGAAACATCACCCATCTTGCCCTCAACATACAAAAGTTGGACTCAGTGGGGTGGAAAGAGGGAATTCTTAGGCGCTATTCATGGGCAAGATACTTGCATACTGCAATGTGGAATGGAGATTGGATGGAAAGAACCCCATACTTGGGATGAGGCAGTTGAAGTACAAAACTTATGGATAGTATGGAAGCAACTGGAGAAACGGGAGACGGGGAAGCACTGAAGCTTAAAGAATTCACATTTCAGAAATCCAAATGAATGGATTTGGCAATGTGATAAAGAGCACCTGAATTAATAGCACCTGAATACAGGAACAAATAAAAAACAATTTTATTAAGTATCTACCATCATCCGCCAATCAAGGAGAATATATGGGTGATACCTTTTCAAAAGAAAAATGCAATTTTTCAAAGAGACATAAAATAATAATGATCCCACAGCAGCTGTGGGGGAAAAAACTGTGCCTAGCGTAGTCCTTCTAAACATGCTTGAAGTTGGCAAGAGATGCTAAGAACAATACTTAGTCAGATATATTGAGAATAAAAGAAATAGAAAAACAAATCGGTTGATCAGTCATTCAGTGGAAATGGATAAATACAAAAGCAGAAAAAGGGGGAAGTTTATATATTGTCCCTCTTTTCTAAAAAAAAAAGAGAAGAGAATCTATGGGCTACAACCTCGTTAGCTTTATATAAGTATCTCCAAAGGTTCTAGGGCACATCATAAATAAATTAATTGTAACTCTTAAAAACATGCCGATTCACAAGATAATTAAATCTATAATATATCTCCAAAAATTACACTGTACTCGAATGTTCTTCACTGAAGGAACATAACTCTAGAATCAAGATCATGTGAAGTGTTAGTACCACTTCATAAAACCCTAGTAAGGCCACACCTGGAATACTGCAACCAATTTTGGTCCCCATACTACAAAAAAAGATGTTGAGACTTTGGATAAAGTTCAGAGGAGGGCAAAGGCCTGGAGACTAAAACATAAAGAACGGCTGCAGGATTTGGGTTTGGCTAGTCTAAAGAGAAAAATATTAGGGGTGACATGATAGCAGTATTCCAGTATTTAAAGGGCTGCCACAAAGAAGAGGGGGTCAAATTATTCTCCAAAGCACCAGAGGGCAGGACAAGAAACAATGGTTGGAAACTAAGCAAAGGGAGAAGCAACCTGGAATTAAGGAGAAACTGTTAGTGAGGACAATTAACCAGTGGAACAGCTTGCCTTCAGAAATCATGGCTGCTCCATCACTGGAGGTTTTTAAGAAGAGACTAGACAGTCACTTATCTGAAATAGCACAGGTTCTTCCTGCTTAAGCAGGGGGCTGGACTATAAGACCTCCAAGGTCCCTTCCAGGTCTATTCTAATTCTAATAACCTGAAGTGGAGGGTATTGAACGGGGCATCCCATAAGATTTAATCATAGGCTCCTTTTACTCTTCAATTTTTTTTATTAATGGCTTTATTGATAAAGGAGATGATTATCACAGAATCATACAGTTGGAAAGGACCACAGAGCCTCTGAATGATGATCATCCAAACCTCTTGCAAAAGAAAACCTCCCTTTGTTTGTGGCAACATGTTCCACCTGCTGGCAGCCAAACAATCAGGAAGTTCTTCCTAATGTTTAGATTAAATCTCTCCTAATCCTCCTTCAAATGTGATATCCAGAACTACACAGACTACCTGAGGTAGTGTCTGATCAATGAAAAATGCACGAAACATCTTTCTTGTTAACAATAACAATACTTTTTTTAAAAATCACCCTAACCTGCATTTGCCTTCTTATTGTAGCTGACATGTAACAGTAAATACTCAGGCTGAGAGATTATCTACAATTTCATAATCTTTACTACAGGTACCATTAACCAAGCCTAGTATCCTGTATCTACAGTATATCTGTGCATTTGATTTTTATTCCTAAATGCAAAACTTGGCATTTATCTTTATTTGGTATCATTCAGTTATTTCCAAAAATTTTGAATTTTTATTTTGTCTTCCATAGTGTTAGCTACCTATTCCAGTTCTGGGACATCTAAAATCTGGAAAAACATTCTCTCCACCTTTTCATTCAAATCATTAGTGCAAGGCTAAGGAGTCTTATTATGGTTTATTATGACTAACATGTTTATTATGAGCAACATATTCAAAATAATTTGTTTTAAGATCTCACCCACTGTAGACATCCAGCTGACAGGACTTTAGTTTAATTAATGAATGTCTTCTTTTTGAAGATGGGAATGACCTTTGTTCCCTTGCAGTCTTCTGTAATCTCATTAGTCCTCTAAAGGGATTGCAAAGATTACAATTGGCCCTCAATATTTAAATTAGCTACATTCCCCTTTTACCTTCTCCTAGTCTTTACTAATATGAATTCCTGCCCTCCTGGTGGATTGGGAAGGCATAATGATGGCCTCTAGAAGTACATTTCCCTTCCCATTGAGAGAAAAGAGATGCAAAATAAGAGTTAAGAAGTTCTGCTATCTCACCATTATAGGAAGAAAAATCCATCTTCAGTTCCAAGCTGGGAATAAAATGGAGGCTGCTCAAGAAAGAAAGTTTAGGCTGTTGGTTTGAGCAACAGCCAGCTAATCAAACAGTCCAAAATCAGATCATGACTCAGAAATATCTGAACTAACAACAGTCAGACTAATTTGCATCTCATAAAAAGGTATTTAAAGACCTGTGTTCTGACGGACTAGCTCAACTCAAAACGCGCTGACAATGTTTCCTCGAATGGTGCTGAAATGTTTGCAACCAGATTGCCAAGCTTGCAGCTCAAACCAACAGCCTAACTACCAACCTGAGCTACTAATACTCAAACATAGTTTAATCACCTTTGGGAGGTCCAACGCTCAATGCCACTCAATGTTAGGACACCTTTGCCTGAAGAGAAGTTTCCACATGCGAGCAACTATTTTTGCTTCATAAATTCCTAAGACAGAACATACTTCCTCAAAGCATTAACTACAGATCTCCAATCAATCATCCAGCTGCATGGACAATAGCAAGGGAGAATGGTAAACGTATGATCCGCATGATGATAACAGATGTTCACAACCGTCTCAACAAATACATAAAATGACTCACTGAGCAAAAGCTCTTATGAAACAATACCATTGGACCACAACTTATGCAAAGTTTGAAATGCAGCAATTGAGCACAGAACAACAAATACTAGATAAAAGAAGCACATTGTCCTGCAAAGCAAGCTATCCAGACTAACGGACTTAAAAGTGAAAGACCTCAGTGAAGAAGCCCAACAACAAATATGTCAGACCATTGTCCAGATACCCAAACAAAACTCCAGCATCTTTACAAAATAGGAACAGGCAATGAAGTCCCACAAAACTGAGAACAATATTGTCATCCTACCAGCTGAAAAAGGTCAAGTGGCTGTCTTACTAGACAAGGGTGACTACATACAAAAGGCCAAGCAACTCCTATAGGATACATCCACCTATAGATGCATCAACACCAACCCAACTGTGAAGCTGACCAACAAGATCAACAAAGCCCTACAAAAGTTGCAAGAATCAAATCAAATCACCAAAGAATATCAGAGAGTGAAAGCAAGCAACTCAAACATAGCTTAGTTCTTAGTTCTCCTGAAAGTGCACAAAGAAAACACCCCACTCAGACCAATTGTCTCACTCCCTAGCACATTTATACTTACAACCTTGCAAAAGAAATGTGGAAATGCCTAAAATACCTAATCAGCAATTCCCAATACTCCATAAACAACTCCACACAATTCCTCGATGAGCTCAAACATCTACACATGGACAAAGATGAAACAATGATATCATTCAATGTTACCACATTATTCACATTGATAGATCTGAAACTAGCAATTGACCTAATCAAAGAACTATGGGACAATGCACAGCCACCAAGAGAACCACTCACAACAGAACACATATGCTAACTCCTCCAACTATACTTGACCACCAACTTCGAATTTGACATAGAGATCTATGAACAATTGAGGGCTCACCTGTGGGATCTCCTATATCCAACCTAGTTGCAGAAGTTATCATGCAAAAGATTAAAGAAATTGTACTTCCACAGATAAATCCCAAGCTAAGGGTATGCTACATTAATGATACCTTTGTGATAATCAAGCACAATCAGGTCGATCAAACCTACCAAATGATCAACAATGTCTTCTTGGATATCTGATTTACAATAGAAACCGAATATGACAAACTATCATTTCTGGATGTCCTTGTAACCAGAACCACCAATAGCCAACTTCTAACATCTGTGTATAGGAAGGCAACACACACAGGACAAATCCTCAACTTCCACAGCAACCACCCAAAATGCCATAAACAAAGCTGCATCAAAACCAACCTCAACTCTCAGACTGATCCTGTCAGAAATGAAAGGGCAGACAGAAACAAACCAAAGATCAGGCAAAGATACTGAATCCAGTGCAGCAACTGCAAAAAGAGCTATGTTGGACAAACAGGAAGAAAGCTATCAACCAAACTGCACCAACCATCCTGGCTATCAAAATACATGCCCAACTGTCCCTCATGTCAGTCCAAAAAGATTCAGAAGGTCACAAATTTGATCTAACCCAAACCAAATTGCCAAGCTCAGACCTCAAACCACATAACTACCAGCCTGAGCTACTAATATTCAAACACATTTCAAGAAAGTTTATTGAAGAGTAGAACCACAGAATGTGGTTCTGGGACAGCTGACAAATTAACTTGGTGAGTGCAAAGCTAAACATTATTTGCTTCACTGTCTCTTCATATGCTTTAGTTTCAGAGATCATCCTTGTTGTTTTTCTTTTAGCATGTTCAAGTCCCTAATGAATGGTAATTGCCATAACTAAACACAATAATCTTTAGAATTAAAATTAAATTATTATTTCCCATGATCTAGAAGGTATTCTTGATAAAGTCAAAACTGTATTTGTCATTTTTTTTTATTTTATGAATGTGTCGTCACATTGCACAGCTGACTCATATTCAATTTGGCATCCACAACTTAAGATGCAGTTGTAGCCCGAAGGGGCTTCTGTCAGAGGAATGGGAAACTTGCTACAGCAAAATTGCTGTGGCCAACCTACCATGGCCAACTCACCACAACCATCTCACTACAGCCAACGCACTGTGGGACAACTTCACCATGGCCAATATGTGTAATGTCTGAAATGCCCCAGGGGTTTGTGTAATGTAGTGAGCGCTGTGTCTTTTGCTGTGGTAGTGGGTCCTTAAAATTATGTCCCGTTCTTAGAATTTGGGTGGAGAAGAATGTAAATGTTAATGCCATAGCTAGAGGTGAAGGTGTTTTGTTTCTGAGCCAGTCTTTCTTAATGGACACAAAATGTCCATCTCTAAAAACTTCACGCACTTATTGGAGGCTGAATCACTATGCAGGAAGACTGGGTTTGTCTTTAAAAACATGTGGTTTTTTTTCCATTTTTGCTTTGGGGAAATATAATATTCTACCTCTTTTAATATTCCCCCAAATATTTTATTATCTAGAAGGGCAGGCAGGGGAGCTTCCCACATCATCATCCATTATGGGTTAACTACTTCACACTGGGTTTCATCTTCTTTGGCTTTCTTTTTATTTTTATCTTAATTGGTTTAATTTTTATTTTATTTTACTGTTTGATGTGCAAACTTTTGAATTTAATTTTTAATGGATGTTTTTAAAACAAACCTGGACAATCAAGCTTACAATATTGCCATATAGATATAATGCTTTTTTCTTATGTACACATATTATGTACTGTTGTCATGGACAACATAATGGTATATCCACAGAACAAATCTATAAGGGTCCATCGGCCAGCATGGAAGAATGGTACAAAGGATTGACATAACAATTAACCGGAATGTTAATAGAACCATTGAAATGTAAGGGTTCTAAAATGCATCCCTGCTTTAGTAATTTCTCTATGGGAGTTGCATCTGACGGACCTATGACAATTCACCGCAGCCAATTCGCCATGACCAACTTGCCACAGCCAACTCACCATGGCTAACTTGCTACAGCCAACCTGTCATGGCCAACTTGCTGCAGCACAACTCAGGACAAGAGTTACACTAATATCAAAGAAATGGTGGAATAGAATAATTAAATAATCTTGCCACAGGACACTGCAGGACAAGAGCTACACCAATATCAAAGAAACGTTGAAACAGAATAATTAAAGAAAGGATGCAAAAGGAGGGACAGAATAAAATGTTAATGGCAAAGATTAAAATATTTTTATTTATTTTAAATAATTAAATAGAATTGTCCCATTGCGAGTTGGCCATGGTGAAGTTGTCCCACAGTGCCTTGGCTGTAATGAGATGGTTGTGGTGAGTTGGCCATGGTAGGTTGGCCACAGCAATTTTGCTGTAGCAAGTTGTCCATTCTTCTGACAGAAGCCCCTTTGGGCTACAACTGCATCTTAAGTTGTGGATGCCAAATTGAATATGAGTCAGCTGTGCAATGTGACGACACATTCATAAAATAAAAAAAAATGACAAATACAGTTTTGACTTTATCAAGAATACCTTCTAGATCATGGGAAATAATAATTTAATTTTAATTCTAAAGATTATTGTGTTTAGTTATGGCAATTACCATTCATTAGGGACTCGAACAGACTAAAAGAAAAACAACAAGGATGATCACTGAAACTAAAGCATATGAAGAGACAGTGAAGCAAATAATGTTTAGCTTTGAGAGAACTGATGATAGAGATAAGGTACATGAAGTGGTACTGTACAGAAAAAAAAACCACCTGATTGTTCCCATGTTCAGGCATGGAATTATAATGGTCTTTCATTTAAAGAAAACAGATTCCAGTTGAATGTTTACAAAAAGCCTTTCTCACATTAAGAACAGTTAAAGAATGGAACCAATTACCAGGAGAAGTGGTGGGCTGCCATTCACTGGATGCATTCAAGCAGAGGCTCAGCTATCTGTCTGGGGTGGTTTAATTTGGAGTCCTGAACTAAGCAGGAGACTGGGCTCAATAGCCTCAATGGCCCCTTTCAACCTTATCATTTTATAAATGGGGGAAAAAAAACACAAATTAGCAGTTGCTGCTGAGAGTGCCATCACACTGACAAACCTTGGTGATAATGAGGTATGATTGGAGCCACAGCAATTGCATTCAAATCTAATTCTTCATTCCTCACAGTCTTGCTACCTGTCCAAAAACGGAAGACAAAGACCAAGGCAGGACATGAACCTATTCCCCCCCCAATTATTATTTCTTTTTACTATTTTGGAACATACTGTAGCCTTTCTGAAATCTTGGACCAAAATTGGAGGCTTAATTTGTAGAGAAATTTTGAGACATAATAAATTGCATAGCCCCTGCCTCCAGCTGAATTAGAAACCATCCCAAATCCAAACACAGATATCTAATTCTAATATGTGATGCTTTGTTTTTCCTCCCCAAAAATATCTATAATTGGATTTTCTTTTTCTTTTGAACTTGTGTTTTTTAAGTTGATACATGTGTTTGTTTTGCTTGTTTGCTTAGAGTTTGTTGGGGACATTGCTGGCATAACTGAATAACGGTCTGTTTGCTTAACTTTCATAATTCTTGTCTTGTCTGTTTTGGGGTATTTAGATGACCTATCCAATAAATTTTCCCATTCTTACATTGTAACAATCTTGTCTTTGGATCCTGATGTAGGAATTTGTGTTCACTCATGTCTTTCTTTCTAAGCAGGAGTGTAAATAAAATAAATTGCAGCAAGTAATTTGATTCTGGAACTACAGAAATAATTGAAATGTGAATAAATTTAATAATCATATGACTAAACAAAAGATGAATCTTTTAGTCATAATGGTACATTTGGACCTGCCTTGGAAGTTTTTGGAAACTTTACAATAATTTAAAAAACAGCCACTTGAAAGATAACCACAAATTTTCACAACTGAACAAATATCTATATTAACATTGACCATAAACTATTACTTATTATGTTTGGTGAGCATGTAAAAAAACTGCACACACACACACACACACTTTGATACAGAGGATCTTAAAGATTAATTCCATGTAGGATTAATGGATAAACAGAAAAATACATGGAAGATTATTTCAATATATGATCATAAAAGCAAGACTATGGTATGCACAGAGATAAAAATATTCGACACTACCCACTATTCGGGAATGGCTGATGAAGTTGACAGATTTTGTAGAAATGGATAAATACAAAAAAGTATATTAACTACGTTCATTGCTGGATGGAAGCTTCTTTTTGTGTAAAAATGGAAAAAAAATGAACTTGTGACTTACAGCTTTGATGATTACACAAGATAGATTATATCATATTATAGTAATGTGATATATCTTTAGAGAGAGAGGTTAAACTATATTTGGACTTATAACTGCTATGAAGAATATCAGAAGCCACTTCTTGATATTTTTGCCCTTTCTTTTCCATTTTCTCTTCCTTTTTTCATTTTCTTGCACCTTTTGCAAGATTTCTTTCTACTCATAAACACTACTACGGAATTCATAGAATTATAGAATCATAGGGCTGGAATTTTCTTCTTGCTTAAATATTTTAATAAAATTATATACAAAAAAGACTATGCCATTGCCAAGTGAAAAGAAAATCAAATATATTCTTTTTTTTGCAAAGAACCTTGTCTCTTACAAACTTACCTATAATATTATTGAAATAAATCAGTAAATCTTTCATCTTTCATTTATCATCTAAATGATAAAATACAAGTCACAAGATCGGAAGTCTGCAACCATTTCAGAAGCAGGCCTGGACCCTATAATATCAATGTATTTAACATCAATGTGAGCCAATTAATTTTTTTACAGTGTATTAGACATTCCAGTAAAATTAATACCTTTAAAATCCTGAAAGTACATGGAAACTGTGGCAGATGTTTGCCTAATAGTAGGAGTTCTGGGGTATTTTATTTATTTGTCAAACATACAGGATAACAAGTGCAGGTATGAACATAAACATGAAGAGAGAAAGTAAATACAGGTAAATGGGGACAGTAAGACAGGGACGGTAGGCATGTTGGTACACTTATGCATGCCTCCCTTAAGGACCTCTTAAGAATGGGGTGAGGTCCACAGTAGACAGATTGAGATTGAAGCTGTGAGGATTTGAGGCTGTAACCAAGGAGTCAGGTAGAACCTTCCAGGCATTGGCCACTCTTGCTGAAGTCATATTTTCCGCAATTGAATTTGAAGCGATTTACCATGAGTTTGTATCGATTGTTTGCCCATGCATTGTTGTGGTTGAAGCTGAAGAAATTGTTGACAGGCAAAACATTGTAGCAGACAATTTTATGTACTATGCTCAGATCGGACCGCAGGTGGAGTAGTTCCAGATTGCCCAAGCCCAAAATTTCAAGCCTGGAGGCATAGGGAATTCTATTGTGGGTAGAGGAGTAGAGTACTGTTCTTGAGAAATAGTTCTGAACCCACTCAATTGTGTTAATGTCCAATATACAGTGTGGTTTCCAGTTGGATGAGCTGTATTTGAGAATTGGTCTAGCAAAGGTTTTGTATGCCCTAGTTAACAATTCAATGTTACTGGAGAAGAAGCTTCGCAAAATAATGTTAACAACTCTTAATGCCTCTTTTGGCAATGTTGTTACAGTGAGTTCTGGGGCTTAGATCGTTTGAGATCAGTACTCCTAGGTCCTTGACAGAGGGTCATCTATGAGATCATTTCTGCCCAACGTGTATTTGGTGTTCTGATTTTTATTGCCAATGTGTAGGAGAGAGCATTTATTAGTTGAAATTTGGAGTTGCCAATTACGCAACCATTCTGAGACATAGTCAAGGTCCCTTTGTAGGGCAGCAGCATTGTCAGTGGTGTTAAATATTTTCTAAGTTTCTGGATTTGCAGCTTCCAGAAGGTCTACAAGAAAAAAAAATGTTACAGCTTTTTGTTTATTTCATCGCTCATTTGGAATTTTGGGCATATGCCCAGAAATGTGCAGAACATGAAATAAATATCAATGGAGAGGAGGAACATGGATCTAATTTATTTCCCTGTTGTGTAAAGTGAGTTTTTGTTTAAATTATTATTTCAAAACCTGTAGTAGCTCATTGTTTTGACATCAAAGACTGAATCATTATTAAACTGCCTTTGGGAATTGAGAGCGGGGAAGTAGAGGTAGTATGGAAATGATAGTTTTAATTGGTGGTCCTCTGGACAAATTTCATGAATATTCTAAACATCTCAAGAAGGCCAGAAAAGAGCTAGGAAATAGGTGATTGAATCCAGTTCCAGTGCTGCAGAGGTTTCCCTTTATTATGATTTCTCTCATTCTTTTGCAGCCTTGTTTGAGGCTGGCTGTTAGCACATTTGGTTTGCTGCATTAAGCAATTTTGATTGTTCTTTCCTCTGAATAATTCTTCTTTATTTGCTTCCATTTTGCAAAAAACATTCAGAGCTATTAATTAGTCTCCATTCAGTCAATTTCTTGTTCTTTGGTTAAATGTAATCTGATTTTTTTCTTCCACTTGCCAGTTTAAAAACACTTTTATTAAATTTTCTTTATTTAAATCTCATTTATCTCAAAACCTACATTTATATGATATACCTTGATTGCCAGTTTCATTTTATTTATTTTGTGAACTCTTTTGAATAATTCCTTTCAATTAGTTCAATCCACATTTATCACTTTCTCACTTATTGTTATGTGGTTATATTATTAAAATACTCTTTTTTATGTATGTAATTTTACCATGAATTGTTACATTTACTGAGGTTTTTCATTTTCTGTATTACATCTTGCACTATGTTCTCTTAATTATTTTTCATTTGTTGTTAGGCAATTGCACTTCTGCACTGTTATCTACTATTCATATTTTTAGTTTTCTTGTAAGATGCAGTATTTCCCCCCCTGTAGATTCATTCGCAATATTTACAAAGGGTAGAGAATATAGAGAGGCAAACTGACTTAGAAAAAGTTTATTATTTCTGGCTCCAGACTCTATTAAATATGTTGTTACCACTGCCAGTTATTTAGCCAGTGGAGAAAGTGAACCAGCATTTTCGCTTGCACAGTGCCATATGCTTCCATTGGCCATCCTGCACAGCAAGTACGAAAAGTCCCTGCGGCTCTGGAGAGGTAGAGACTATTGGACACATGCTTCGTCGTTGCTCTTTTTATAGAAGTCTCTTCTCAATAATCGATAGGTATCCTGGTCTTTCTGACACTACTTATCTCTAGTGGTTGCTTAAGGACGAACAGACTGTGTTTACAGCACAGGTGGCTAGATTCTGCGCAGCAGCACTGGGGATTCATCAGAATCAGGTGATTAATCCATCATAGCTATTTTACACAATTAATGCAGCAAACCCTTTTGCATTGTCATTCTCTTGCATTTTAGTATTTAATGACTACGGGCCTCACAGTTTAAGGATTGATATTATATTATAATAAGGCCATACTGTTTTGCTCATGTGCAGCGGACAGGTTGGATACCAGATTGTGATTTTAATATAGATTTTATCTGTTATATTATTATTTTATTTTAAAATGTTTAACTGGATATTTCTTGATTATTTTTAACTTGCTCTGGTCTTTGACTGTAATAAATATTGACTTGACTTGACTTGGTAGCCATAGACATCCCAGCAAACTAATCTCTTCTTATTTTACTACATATGCTTCATAAGTAATTGACTATAATAAATGTTTGATTTGATTCGCAATAGTTTCCTCCACTTTATTTTGGTGCCCAGGTCTGCTCCCTTTATTACAAAGCCGGAGTGAAATATCCATTCTGGGGTAAGAGGAAACAGCAAGCAATAGCATTTCCAACTGAACTCCTTCCTGCCTAATATTACACTGCCATTGTGGGGAGGTTGTGGGAGCCTTATATAGGGCAGGGGATTAGATTAGAAGACCTCCATGGTTCCTTCCAGCCCTATGATTCCATGAAATGTACAGACTGCCACTATTTCTATTTTCCAGTCCCTCAAAGGCAATTTGAAGATTATCTATAATTATCTGTTCTTCTGCCAACTTCACAATGTTGAACATAAGGAGAAAAAATATAATCCCAGCAGCTGTTCCACACAACAGAAGTGAAAGTGTTTCCCAGTCCTCCTCTTACATCTTGATGTATGCATTTGTCTGCATATATGTGTATACATATCACACACGCACACACACACACATACACATTGTAGCAATAACAGGGATGGGATTCTACCAGTTCGCACCTATTCGGTAGAACCAATTGTTAACATTCTAAGCAGTTTGGAGAACCGGTTGTTAGAAGAAATTACTGGCCTAATCCTGTAAGGAAGGCAGGAAGGAAACATTCTGGTGTTGCTTACAGAAACTGCCTCTCCGTTAACCCTTATTACATTCTTGGCAGGACTAGACTTCCTGTCTCAGGAAGGTGTCTGGAGTTTTTTTCCCCTCCTTTGCTGGTACTTTGCTTGTGTGGAGTGACCATTCAAAGATATAATGGCACTGAAAAAAGTGACTTATGACCATTTTTCACACTTAATCTGTTGCAGCATCCCCACAGTCATGAGAGGCCAGGCGAGGAGATGCGTGCCTCGATGTGAGTGATATTGAGTTGGCCACACCCAGCCAATAACATGACCACCAAGCCACACCCACCAACTAAGCCATGCCCACAGAACCGGTTGTTAAAAAATTTGAATCCCACCCCTGAGCAGTAACCCTGAGTGAGAAATTAGAGGTATCTACCATTCTCCTACAAAAAGGCTATGCACAAGGTGTGTAAAAAAAAAAAAAAAAAAGGCCACTATGGTGTGACTAAATTGCTGCCTGTTTTTTAATGTTCATCGCCATCTTGACATTTTCAGTTATACACTGCAGAAATTCCATCCTCAAAATCCTATAGGTTTGACATATCTTGGGCCCACCTTTCTCCCTTGGTATGGAAGAATTACTACTGCAATTCTAATTCAATCCTGGCAATTCCAAATTTAGCATTAAAGTTGGAGGAGAACCTTAAACCTTTTCTTGGTCCTTTCTTGTTTTAGTTTTTATGCTCACAAACTTTTTAGACTGCACAAGAAGAGGGCTGAGGAAATACAACTTTTGTTATGTACCTCCAATCATATCTGTGGATATTTTTTGTTCAAGATACTGGGATATTCATTATCTGGAAGTGAGAAATTAGTAGGGATCATACTCCCAACAAGTACTAAGGTGAAGACTCATCTACAATTTCGTTTAGCACTTAGCTCAAACTAGCTTTTTATGCATGTATAGCAACTCATAGAAATAGAAGAGATCTACTCCAATAGTTTGAATGACTTCTCTCAGTGATTTCATGTAGATAATGTAGATACTGCTTAGGTGTCAGAGAATTGCACAGCCAGTGACCCAAATGAAGTCAGAGACGCTGACACGAACTTGTAGTTTTATATAAATAAATATCCTTAACATTTCTATTTACAGCAGACAGAATGGTCAGGCACATCACTAGATTATGAGGTAAATCATTAGGTAAATCTCAGAACAGCAAACAAATCACACAAAAGAAAAAGGCGGCAACCCAGCAATCATTCATAACATAGATTACCTCATGCAGGAGCCCGCACTCTCTAACCGATCAACTACCACTGTGTGTTCTAATCCATTACCCACTTTTACTGTTCCAGCTACAACATTAAATATATTAACAGAAACAGAAGAGATAAGTTTCATCAGCTTACTCCAATGACTTCTCCCAATTATTTCAGGTAGATACTGGATAGCGTAGGGGACAAGATGAAGCCAATATTTGGAATACAGTCTGACAGGAAATACCCCAAACGGTCCTGTAAAATATTATTCCCCAAAACTCAGGTAGTCCAAAAGAAAACTATAGTCCATGGTTTCAAAAGCAGAAGAGAGCTCCAGGACAACTACAGTAGTACATTTAGACTCCTTCCATGCAGTTTTTGATTCAAGCTATTAATCAATACAAACAAAGCAGTGTGATCCCATATCCTGGCTGAAAACCCACCTGAAATGGTTCCAAGTAAACAATAATCTCCTGACATGTCTGAAGTTGCAAGAAAACCACCTTTCTCAATTAACCCAAGTTAAATATGTCCCAAAGGTGCTTTTTTTTTTTCTAGAGAAAACTGGACTTTCTTGTTTTTCTTTGAAAATGATTCGCTTCTCATCCAAGAAGCTTCTTCAGCTCTGACTGGATGATGGAGAATGGAAGGATTTATATTCCTTATAGACTACTAGTCATTTGTATTCTTTTAGAGAGTTGTTGAGGCCATTTAGAGGCTTATCTGTGTCCTCAGGGTCACTTGAGTAGGGCAAATGAGAGTGGAGCATTCTTGGAACTGCTGAAAGGACTGTGCTGTTGACTGGAGATAGATGATCTGGACTTTGTTGTCTTCAAAGGAGTGGAGTAAGCAAGAAGAAGTGAGAAGTGGTACTCTCACTTCTCAGAATACCCTTGAGAACCGAAACTGAAAATAATGTAAAACAACATACAGTTCCTCTGGCTGTGTGATGTGTTTTCCCCACTTCAAGTTAAACTTGACTTATGGCAACAGCATAGCTAACAATGTGGTTATTTTTTAGAAAATATTTGCCATTGTCTTTCTCTTAAGTCTAAGAGAATGATTGGCCCAAAGTCATCTAGCAAGCTTCCCTGATTAAGTCAGAACTAGCATTGAAGTTTCCCCACTTCTAGTCAGTGCCCTAACTGCTAATGGCTTTCATAATCACCCTTGTTTTGTGCCAATATTGGAATCCAAGCTGAAACAGATCTAAGCAACTTTATCCATGAAGAATATTACAAATTATTCACAGTAAACAACCATCTGTTTCAGCCTCTCTTCCAGCATTTTTGTGGTGGATGTGCTGTTCAATTACACAAAAACACAACTAGTCTACAGTAATCTGTGCGAAGACAATAGAGGTGAGAAGTATGTCATTTTCTCATTGCAACCTCCTATGGAATATTACTTCAGATGGGATTTAATTTGTACTTAATTTTATTCATCTCGGTTTCCTCCATTTGCCTCTCTTCCTGCTCATTCTCAGTTTCCTCTTAAACCCAGGGACTGCTGACAACTTCCCAAGAGCTGATTGGACAGAAAATTCCTAACCCTCCCAACTACATTATACTTAAATTAGTCACTTTTTAAAACTATAAAATACTCTAGGTTTTCACTTAAAAAGAATAGATAGACATTCTCATAGTCTCCTGTCTTTTGGTATTTCACAGTCTTTAATGGTTCACTTGACTGTGCATTTTGTTCCTAGCCGTTTTGAAATAATTGTATCAAGTTTTTGTTGAATACCATCCTAGTGTAAAGATTAACAATTAAGAAAGGTAAATCTCCCCTGCTCTTAATAGTCCATATCAAAATTCCTCCTCTGAATTTATTATTTGTTGTTTAGAATTTACACAAGTGCTTAAAAGCTTGTAGATCACTAGACCAAGTTTACAAAGTGTACGACATTGAAGCCCTTTTTGTTCTGTGCATTCCTAGTCCTATCCCAAAATTTCTGTCCCTATTGCTCAGGTAAATAAATAGGACAAATTTAACACACTATCGGATATGTACACACAGAGTAAATTATCCAGTGGAAACCAGGGTAGCTACTGGGAAGCTCATTAAAAATAATGGGGGCTGAGAAATCCTATTGGCGAGGTTGGACTCCATAGCAATAAAAAAGAGAGAGTTTCTGAAGTTGTTGCTAGGTAACAGAGCTTCTGACTGAGCAGATGCTTCAAAGGACAGGTGCATTACCATAGGCTTAAAATAGACCATAAGTTTGTATTTTTTTTAATAAAAGCTACAAATAAAAGCTAGCATATTATGACCAAAGCAAAGCAGGCAGTAGGCACTGACATATCATTAGATGCAATTTTCCAAAGGTAAAATATAGACTGAGAAGCTGTCTGGTCAGTTCTTATCCCAGCAAGGTTATGGAGGAAAGAACTTGTAAACACCTGTCAATCTGTACTGTCAATCATCAAAAAGCAAACTCCTCTAATATAGTCCACTTGAGAAAGAAGCTATTTTTTTTACACTGAAGATCCCACCCTCAAGCCTTTACTTCTTACAATCCATTGTATGTAGTATTTGTATTTGTGGTATTTGTATCCCGCCTTTATTATATTTACAAATAACTCAAGGTGGCAAATACATCCTTTCTCCTGTTATTTCTCCCAAAACAACAACCCTGTGAATGAGTTGGTCTGAGAGAGAAAGACTGGCTCAGGTCACCCAGCTGGCATTCATGGCTAAAGTGGGAATAGAACTCATGGCCCCTGACGTCCTAGCCTGGTGTCTTAACTACTAGACCAAATTGGCTCTCGGTATCAGTTCAACCAGATTGCAGCCATTTTCTAAGATTACACACACGTTTCCCTACCAATTTCCAGTTAGAATGACAAAAATTGGTAATTTCCTCTAACCTTACTATAAGGACATCAGTATCAGCCCAAATGACCATCTGAGTACAGGTGAAAGAAAACTGGCAAGTCAACAGAGTGAGCAAGAAAATGATGCTCAATTCCAAATAGTACCCTACAAATTATAAAAATACAACATTGAAAAAATAAACAGAATTACATTTTCCTGAGCAGTAAGAAGAGGGCCTACTTACCACATGAAAGAACAATATTCCATTGGAACTAGTACTAGGATACAAGACAAGAGACAGAAAGATAAAATCAATACCGGACACCAAGTTGAGGCATAATACTAAAGTTGGATTTCATTTTGTGTTTATTTGTTTATTTGTCAAATTTATACCCTATCTCATAAGAAGTGACTCTGGATGGCATACCACAATCAGGTAAAACAAGTATATAAAACTATCTTTATAAATATAAAGCAATCATTATTAAGGTTAAAATATACAATCTGAAAGACAAGGAGAGAATGAACATTAGGTACAGTAGTAGAGCCATCTTAGAACTTCTCTGGGACCCCCAAGCAGGGCTGGTGACATATCCAGGTATTGAGGGAATTCCAGAAGCAACTGGGGAGGAGACGCATAATTTCTGCACTCCTGCATTCTGCACCAATGGAAGCTTCTGACTATTCTTCAAGGGCAGCTCCCTGTAAAGCACAGAAGTACAGTAGTACAATCTGAAGGTGACTAGGGCATGAGTGACAAGGAGCAGAGCCACCAATCTAGGAAGGGGCAAAACTGGCACACAATATGAAGTTAAGCAAAGGCTTTCCTAGTCACAACAGTCACCTATTCTTTGAGTAGGAAATGTGAGCCTAAAAGGGCCTCAGATTGTGCTCCACTAAGCCCACTCACATGATACCTCCAAGCCACTTTCACAAGCCAGGGCAGGCTAAAGGCAGGTCTGGGGAACTCTACTACTAACTCCAAAATGAATTAAGGAGCTTAAGCAGGGAGCTCAATATACACCAACTTGTCCCCAGAGTCCAACTTTAGTAAACAGGTTCTCACATCTGGTAGTGCAATGCCCCTGCATATTCCTGGATGACAATCACCACTCCCACTCTCCTGCCATGGAGTCTTGGTTGATACCACACCTGAAACTCAGTTAGGCATATCTTTGAAAAGGTTAGCTCCTCCTCTCTTATGAACCACAACCTTTACTCTCTATCCCAGGTCAGCCCTCTCATACAGTGATTAAATCTTTGCTTGATTACAATCTGACCTTTAGAAGCAGTAACCAAAAACCATGGCCACAGATGGTGTGATGCCCGGATACTGGGATTGTGACCAACAAGCTGGAACATGAATTTGCTAGAAGACAATGATCTTAGGCTCCCCGAGAGCAGCCTACTCCTCATCTCCCGCCATTTTAGCTTCAATACTTCTTAGGCTAGTGAATCAGCAGCCTGGCCTTAAAGACAAGACCAATTAAAACCAGTATCAGTCTTTTTCTCAACTTCCAAAGGAGCTTGAGAAATGGGCTCCTTGTCACTTAATAGGAATACTGATTTAGCACCAGCTAGGAGCGAAGGACCTGGCAGCACAAGGAAACAACAGCCAATTGCTGGCCACCAATACATCAATCAACCAATAGGTATGCATTACATACATACGTACGATGCATAGAAT
The DNA here is from genome assembly GCF_049901715.1 of Pseudonaja textilis. Lineage (NCBI taxonomy): Eukaryota > Metazoa > Chordata > Lepidosauria > Squamata > Elapidae > Pseudonaja > Pseudonaja textilis. The sequence goes on along the minus strand of NC_141993.1, from coordinate 2,593,362 downwards.
AGTCCAAAACACATATTCCAGTAGAGAGAAGTTCCCTGAGGATGGGCTCCAGCACAAGTTCAAAAGTTTAGAAGAGTAAACCTCTTTCCCAGTGACCAATCCGGATTAGAATTTGTAGTATAGGGTGTCCTGCTTCAGCAGGGGGTTGGACTAGGACAGGGGTCTGCAACCTTAAACACTCAAAGAACCATTTGGACCTATTTCCCACAGAAAAGAAAACACCAGGAGCCACAAAACCTGGGTGGATGCGGCCAACTCAACATCACTCCTTTGCTGCACTTTGGCTGAGCCCAGCCACTCACTTGAAGAGGGTCTTCCCACTCATGCACACCCTCTCGGTCCTGCCACAGCCGGCCAGGGGGGTGGCAAGAGAAGGAGGTGGAAGAGGGTCAGCCGAAGGGAAGCCTCCACCGTGGCTCGTGTTCATTCCTCAGCCAGTCCGGATTTCCAAAAAGTTGCCAAGGAAGAAAAGGAGTAGTGAAGAGCCCCAAGGAGAGCTCACTGGCTTGGCCCAGAGAGAGAGAAGAGACACAGAGAAAGAGATCGAGATCGAGATAGAGATAGAGATAGAGATAGAGATCGAGATACAGATCGAGATACAGATAGAGATACAGATACAGATACAAATACAGATACAGATACAGATACAGATACAGAGAGATACACAGAGAGAGAGAGAGAGAGATACAGAGGGAGGGGTAGACTGGCTGACAGGCGAGTGTCTTTGGCGAGGGCGCTCCAGCTTTCTCAGAGTCTGACACTCAAGGTGGACATGCGAGGTTTGGCAGGGCCATCCCCCTTTTCCTGCTGCCCTGAGTTTCTTTACTCCTCCAGCGGAGCGGTGCCGCTGGTGGCTTTCATTGAAAAGTATCCTCCAGGCAGAAAAGATAGACAACATTCCCAGTCTTTTGCCTCTGCACTGGGATGTAGTATAGGTAGTTCTCACATCACGACCACAATTGAGCCCAAAATTTATGTTGCTGAGTGAGGAAGTTGTTCAGTGAACTTTGCCCCATTTTGTGACCAAATTTTGATCACATGATCATGGGGATGCCGCAATGGTCATAAGTGTGAAACATAGTCATTTTTTCTGTTGTAACTTCAAACAGACACCAAACATATTGTTACAAGTCAAGGACTGCCTGTATAGCATCATATCATTCTAATTCAACTATAATCCCATTAAAGGATGTCATGTCCAAGCAAAATGTGGACAAGAATGAATCTGAATGTCAATCAGAACTTTTTGGATACCGATGTGGGCAGTTCTGAATTATTTCACGAACAGGAATAAGCCACTAAATGTGCATTTCCAATTTCCCAATGCGTCAGAGGCATATATAAGATTCTTTCATCATGACTTTCAAAAATGTTGTCGGTGGTTAAAATAGAAAAAGCATGGCACAGCAGAATGCCTAAGGGTTGAACTTTATTACTATTTGGATGGGCATCACTAGAAAATCTCTAGATTATAAATTAAACCAGGACATTGTCCCTTCTCCATGCCCCCCCCCCCAATATCTTGGGAGCCTGATTTCTATGTTTATTATTGCCAAGACATAAAACGGCTTTGCTCACCAAGAGTTTATCCCAATATGAAAAAATTACTTTTTGCTCCTTTGTATCTACAGTGGTATCTTGTTATTCATCATTAATTGGTTCTAGAATGAATAATGAGTATCAAAAACAAATTTTTCCCATAAGGTTTAATGTAGTGAATCACAAGGTAGCCATCACTGACAAGTTCTAGCTAGTGCGTTGAGTACCAAACAAAAGATGAATATTGGGACAAAATTTTCACATCAAAATGCATTGAGTACCAAATTCAATGTGTTTCAAAGCGGTTGAGTACCATGGTACAATGGCAAATCTACCTATAGACAGTACAATTTCCAAATAATGATGCACTGAGCTTAATTCATTCCCTCTTTCGGTTCTGGATGATAATTGTTGTTGTCCAATTAACATAGAGCTGTCTTTCTATTACTCTGTCCCTGCAGCAAATACTGAGCTCACTTGAGTTTCTGAATCAACTCAGTTCATCACCACTTCTTGGAATTAATACATCCATATAAATTAAACTTGCATTTGAAGATTAAAATACCTAATACTTAATATGTTGCCGGCTGGTAACTTAAATGATTTAACTTAAGCATTAATTGGAGTGTATGGGAACACCCCATTTCCCACAGCTAAGTGAAAAGTACTTTTTCATTGTGCTCTGTAATATAGAATTGTAAATAACCAGCATTAAGATATTTAAATTTTCAAGTAAATGAAAGCAGCCAATTATGAAACACCACTATCTATCTATGCAGAATATGACACAACACAGAATTAAGAGTATTTAGTTCCCAATGTTTGTATTTCTTTTATAATAAAGTATTTATTTACCTATCAAATTTACACGGAGAGCTATCTCACAAAAATGACTCTGGATGGCACACAAGAAGGACAGAAAACAATAAACATATTTACAATGTCCTTGAAAAGAAGTCTCAGTTTTTTCTCAGCTTTGTCTGGTCAAGAAAAAAAAGATAAAATATTTCCAAGCCTCGAGTTGGCAGTGTTACAAAGTTTCTTCTGCTTTCACTTTCCCCTTCCTTTTCCAAAAACTGGAAAAATGAGAAAAAACCATTACGGAGGAAATCATTAAGAAAATATTGGAATGTGCTGAAATGAGTAGATTGACATTTGAAATCAGAGAACAAGATGATAAACAATTTTATAAAATTTGGGATCTATTCTATCAACGGTTAGACAATAAAACATGGTAATGAAATATGTAGATTCTTAGAAAATAATAAATATATAAAGATGTATTCTTTTCTTATTATATCTACAAAATGATTGTAGGATAAATTTGAGATGATGATAATATGAACTGTCATAATACAAATTAAGTAATATATGGATTACTTCGTAAAACATGAATGTATAAAAGTATAGTCAAATGATTGATTAACAATGATAATAATGTATTTAATACTTGATTGAAAATATGAGAATATATACAATGTAATTGTAATTGAAGACTACGAAATTGAAGCACAAACAATTTGTAAACCAACCGACACACTGTATGTATATATATGGAAGATGGCTTGATGTTTTTATGTTTTGTTTGTCTATGTTTGTCTTAAAAACCAATAATTAAAAAAAAAACAAAAAACCATGCATCAAGGCTGCAGAGTAGTGGCCAAGTACACTACAGAATTTCAGGACCTGGCATGCTGATTCAACGACTGGCTGGAAGACATCCTCGTCAGTTGCTTCAAAGATGGGCTAAATGACCTGTACAATGCCTGTATCTCAAGGGGAGCCCCTGCCATCCTGCATGACTGATGTGTGCTGGCTGAGAAGGTAGAGATTGACCAAGCATGCAACCAGTACCACTCGAACCCACTGTGGAAAAAACCAGCCCTGGGGAAAAGAGAGGCAGTGAAACCACAAAACCTGCAGCCACACTCTACCGCCTATTTCAAGCGTGGCTAGGAAAGACACTACATGGCACAGTACAAGGCTGGCCACCTAGCCAAGAAGACCTTTCCTGGGCCACCTGGGAAAGCTACTAAGACCCCACAATGGGCCAGAGAAACAGTGCTGAAGGGAGTGGAAGTTGTGGAGTTCACCCCGTCATCAAAGTGGGACAAGGGAATTCTGACCCCACCAACCAACAGCCAGGGGCTAACCGACACTAACAAAGACCCACTGGTAAGTGGCCCAGTCACACCAGTGATGCTCCCTGTAGAGTTTCCAGACCTCGGGGCTGAAGGCCACTTTATGAGCCTTGCTAGATTCGGGGGCTTAGTTAACCCAGCTCTGGTTGAAAAATTAGGAAGCCACATGTGACATTTGAAAATACCCATTGCATTTTGCTAACTAGACGCATCAGTGGCAGAGGGCATCCTGGTCATCTTTGTCATCAAACCCATACAAATGCTGATGGGGGCCCACATAGAGACTTTAAGCTTTATATTGTCCCCAAGGACAAGTCACCCTCCCAAGGAGCAATTGAAACTCCAGAAAGTGGCCTCCCCACAGTGAAAAATCGGGGTAGTGGCATATGGGTGAGAAGAAAACTGCCCTACTATTCCCAAAGAGTATTGGAAGCTAAAAGAGATAGTGAAAACAATTCAGATGAACTCCCCCCTCACTGACCAATGGACTGTGCTATAAAAATCCTTCCAGGGACTAAATTGCCTAAGCCAAAATCATATTCTATGATACTGAGAGAGTTAGATGAACTGTGATTGTTTATTGACAAAAATCTTGCCCACAGATTTATTCAATCAGTCTGACCCAGACTAGTGGCCCTGGCCTTGTTCAGTGAAAGGAAGGGTAGGATGCTTCAACAGTGTGTGGACAGTAGGGGGGGTTTAAATGCCGTTTGCATGGAAAATGTTTACCCTCTGCCCCTAATGAAAGACATGCTGGTTCATTTGGTGAAGGGCAAAATATTCAATAATCTGGCCTACTACAGCATAAGAATTAGGGAAGGGGATGAGTGGAAGACTGCATTCAACTGCCTGTTGGGCTGCTTCCAGTTCGAAGTCCTTAGCCTCCAGGGCCCCCCAGAAGTATTCGTGCAATTGATAAATGAGGTCTTACATGATCACCTATATAAGGGAGTACTGGTGTATCTGAATGACATTTTAATCTACCCTGAAACAAAGGCAGAGCATGTGAAATTACTGAGATCCATATTCAAAAAACTGCAGGCCACCAAATTGTATGACAAGCTCTCCAAATGTGAACTTCACCAAAGCAAAACAGACTACTTGGGCTATCACATCTCACACCAAGGCATTAAGAAGGACTCTCAAAAAGTCCAAGTGGTGCTGGACTGGGCTTTACCCTGAACAAGGAGGCAGCTACAAAGCTTCCTAGGCTTCGGTAATTATTACTGCCAGTTCATCCTGTCTTTTATGCAGATCACATTCATGGATTTGCTTAAGACAAAAGGGAGGATAAACCTAAGCCTAGCCAGCCTCTTAAATGGACTTTGGAATGCCAAGCAGCATTTGAAAAGCTCAAATGGCTATGAACCAGTCCTGAAGCACCTAGACCCAAACGTTTCCTTTGTCACCCAGGCTGATGTGGGTGTGGGAGGATAGCCAGATGCAGCCTTGTGTTTACACTTTCAGGAAACTATCAGCAACTGACCAGAGGTGGGTGATATGGGGAAATGAGGCTTATGCAGTGCTCTGGGCATTCTTAATTTGTAGGCACTTCCTTGAAGGAAGCAAGGTGCCTTTTGAGGTATGAACTGACCGCAAGAACCTAAAGGCACTAAAAAAAACCCTTGGAGACTCTCTCCTAAACAGGGCACAATTTTTTAACCGCTTCAAATTCAAGTTGCACTAACTCCCAGGGGGAAGAACTTCCTGGTTGATGCTTTATTCTGAATGCCTTAATATAATTGCTCTAAAGCAGTAGTAGTCAAACTGCTATTCCCATCCAAGCAATTGGCAGCCCAAATGACCACCTGAGTGCAGAAGAAAGAAAACTAGCAAGTCAACAGTGAGGCAATGGCCACACTTAAAGTTGCCCTGAAGGATGACAAATGTTTCAAAGCCATGGAAACATTTGTTCAGTCCAGGATCAGTTACCCTGGATGGAGTCTAAACTATATGTATCGGAAAGCCAGAGGCTGTTGGTCTTGGGGAAAAGTGATGACTCCAAGTCTGCTGGGCACTTTGGCTTTGTAAACATTTTATATCTAATCAAATGAGTCTCTGAAAAAAGACATTGAAAGGTATGTGGCAAGTTGCCCTATCTGTGCCACTGCCAAGCAGCAACAAGGGAAAACCTCTGGACTTCTCCAAACACGGGAATTCATTACTCGGAATGATGACACTAAGCTAGCTCTCACAATCTACCAAAAAAATCACCTGAGACCCCTGAGACCCAGCTGACCACCCGATACTGACCAGGAGGTCAGAAAACCCCAGAGAACGATGGCAGAAGGGATGTCAAAGGGAGCAGAGGCTGTTGAGCCTGAGATGATCCTGGTGACGGTGACAGTTACCACACCAGCGGCAGGGGAAATGCAGAAGCTGGACATTCATCCAAAGATTCAGGTGGAGAAAGCCAATGCACTATCAGCCCAGGGTGACCCAATGGGGATGGAGAGTCCTCATCTGACCAAAGTTAAGGAACAGTGCAGGCGATGATGACAACCTATGAGACCGAACCCCCAATGGTGTCACAGAGCCACTATGGAGCACACCTAACATGGTGGTGAGACCAGAGAATGACTGAGGAAGACAAGGGGGAGGACTGGAGCTACTCAACCACACTGGTCAGCCAAGAGTTGGAGCAGTTCAGGGAAAGGCTCAATAAGGCAAGTTTCCAGGATGCCAAATCATGGCAGGGATGGGAGGCCAGCAGCTGGGTGCCTGGCCACCCAATAGAGCCATATTTTGACCAGAGAAGCCAAAGCCCCCCTGGTCAATTCTGATTGACTAGCCCAAAGTTTTGTCTGGAAACTACTTCGAGCCTAACTCAGAGGTCTCGGGTGGAGAAGGGGGCAGGAGTCAAAGGCAGAGAGAATGGAGCAGAAGTCCCAGACAGAGGGGAAGAACCGGAGGTGGAGAGCCCCTGCAGTATTCATGCAGCTAATAAATGACATGCTGTATGAGCACCTGTATCAGAGGTATATTTAGATGACATTCTACTAGTGTATTTAGATGACATTCTCATCTTCACTGTAAAGATGGACAAGCACGTCAAATTAATCCATCAAGTTTTAATGAAACACCTAGCTACAAATCTTTATGTGAAGCTATCTAAGTGCGAATTCCATCAAGAATGGCTGGGCTATCTGGGCTACCGAGTGTCAAGTAAGGGAATAGAAATGAATCCAGTGAATATGAAAGCCATTCTGGAGTGGCAACCCCTTTGAACAGCTTCTTGGGATTTGAGAACTTCTACCTGCAATTTGTTTGCCAGAGTAATCCTTACAATCACTAATTACTGAAAACCGGAACCAGGGGGGCGGGGGGACCCTGACCCAATCAACCCTTGCAGTGGACAACGCAGTGGACAGTGCCAACAAGCTTTGGTGACTTTAAAAAGACTATTTGTTGAGGAGCACATCCTAAAACAAACCCATTCATGATCCAAGCCAATGCCAGCGATGTGGCTGTGAGGGCAGTTTTATTACAGAAGAACAAAAGGAGGGAGCTGCAACCATGCACCTACACCTCCTGTAAACTCACAGACACTGAACAAAGGTGGACAGTGTGGGAGAAGGAGGCATTTGCCATTCTCTGGACACTATTGACTTGGCGGCATTTCTTGGAGGGGAGTAAAGTGCTTTTCAAGATGTGGACTGATCACAAGAATTTAGAGATCCTCAGGACCTCCCACAAACTCTCACCCAAGCAGATGTGGTGGACCTAGTACTTTAACCAGTTTAATTTCACTCGTAAGTACATCCCAGGGTGGGATTTCTTTGCTAATTTCCATGGATTTTATTATAGAATTGTCTGAAAGTGCAGGAAATACTGTCATTTGGACAGTGATGGTCTGCTAGGATTTTTTTCCCTTTTATATATTGGAGGGTGAAGTTGAATTGCTGAAAGTATCAAGCCCATCGCACTTGCTTGGGAGATAATTTCCTCGGGGTTTTGAGAGCTTCCAGATTTTTACGGTCAGTCCGCACCTGGAATGGAATGCTACTCCCCTCTAGGAAGTGGTGCCAAGTGAGGAGAGCTGAGCGGACCACAGAGGCTGCACATCATTGCTCCATGTCTGTCTTTTTTTTTTAAAGGTGTATGTGCAGGGCTGTAATTGGCTCTGTTCGTTTTCCTGGAGTAGGACAGCCCCGACAGCCACGTTGCTTGCATCTGCTTGGATGACAAAAGGTTTCCAGGTCTGGCTGCTTTAGCACCAATTCAATGGAAAAAAACCCCTTTTTAGTTTCTCGATTGCCGCCTGGCACTTCATGGGCCAGTTCAAAGCTAGCTAGGATTTGGTTTGTCTCTTGTTTTGGTTTTTAGTAAGTTAGTGATGAGGAGCACGATCTGGGTGAAAGATGGGATGAATTGTCTGTAGAAATTAGCAAAGCCAAGGAAGTTTTGTAGTTGCCTCCTGATGTGCGGCGGGGCCCACTCGGTTCCTGTCTGCACCTTATCTGGGTCCATTTCTACCCCCCCTTGGGGAAATGCAATAGCCTAAATAGTCTATTTTCTCTTTGTGATTTTTGCATTTGGATAATTTGGTGTAGAGCTTTGAGGCTCAGAGATTGTGGTCCTCCATTTTAGGCAACCTATCACTCAAATGATGGGAGCAATGCCCACCTATAAGGGGGAAAATATGGTCTATCAGTGGAATTCCATTAAAGGATATGAAACAAAAAAAAATCAAATAGACAGTACCTGTATATAACCTTATTTTGTCTACTGACATTCTAACAGAAATGGATGATTCTACAAATCCAGATTCTCCTCCATTGGAGAAGTTTTCCTCCATTGTTACATTTAGTTTATTAAAATGTTCTATTTCTATTAGCAGATACTTTAGTTCCAACATCTTAAAAAAGAAAAAAATCTCCTAAATGTTGTAGACTCGTCAAACATGTTCTGATAGCTCTGACATTGACTGGATGCTCATATCTCATAATGTCACATTTGATCTTGACCCTTCACTTCTGTACAAAACATCACCACCACTACCACCACCTGATCTGCTGGATTCTGAATCACAAGTAAATCTGATTTTCTTTCAACAGAATGTAATAAGTTTACAACTTGAACATCATTTGATTCTAAATTTGTTTTCAATTGCTGCAAGTTTATGCGGACTCTTCTGTTACACTTTCTCATTAACATATGTCTATTCTCTATTATAGCATGTGGAATTAACTCCAGGTGTTACTGTTGACTTGGTTAGTGTAATGCAATAATTAGAGTGACTCATCCTGTGGCACTGTTTTGAACTGGGAAATCTAATAATCATATCTTTAGTTAGATATAACTACAGCTATAGATACAGTATATGAGCCGTCATGAATAGGACCGATTTCCCTGCATTTCACATGAAATGGGCTATAATCCAGAACACAGCTGAAATTAAGTTCTGATTACTTATACCTAAGAAGAAACATTTTAGACATTCTCTTATTATGGAATGCCATTAAATTACTCATTCCTGATTTATTACTTTAGTAACCCTACATTCATGAAAAAGATCAGAACAACGTATGCAGGCTATAATAAAATGGTTCCATTAACTCAATTCAATTTCAGAATGGTGATGGTCATTCAATCAGCTTGATGGCTAAGTAGTAATTCAACTGCTAACAAATGAAGCATTTGAACTCTAAGTTGCTGGGAATCAGGTGACATATAAATTTAATAAATAAATGAGATGGTAAATGGATGGATGGATAGAAATTTCAAAACACAAAATCTCATGAAATAATCACAAAACCCCAAAACCTTGCTACTAATTTATACTTGGGTTTATGTAAGTCCTTCTCACGTTATAACAAGCAGTGCAGAGTGGCACATACTGACAGTGCTAGAATTTTGCCTGGTAGCCCTTTGGGAACAGATATGTGCTCGTCTATTTTATGAAGCAGCAATTAAAGGAAGTGTTTTGATTCTTCCTCCAAAACTCAGAATGTTATCCTTGAAACTGCTTTATGCATTTTAACGTATCACTTCAGTCCATGGAAACCACAGCTTTTCAGTAGAACTGTTCCTAATTAAAAGATCTCTCTTGCATACACACTCACACAGACACAAACACATAAACTAACAACCCTATTCACCAACCCAACTGCTTTTACTAAAAGTTTTTTAAAAACTGAGAAATGTTTTGTGAAACATTAACTGTCTCACCTAAGAGCTTTTGTTTAGAATAAGGCCACTGATCTTTTTTTAGAAAGAAACTGTCCTCCAAATATAACAATCTCCTTTATTTTTCCTAGTTTTTTTTTAACTCCGTCTGCATACAAGCACCTTGTTTGATGATATTAAAAATCAAGATGAACCAATTGCATTGAAATGTGTGAAAGCAAGTGTACACTGGATCCAAACTAGATTTTAGGACCTTTGATTCCCACTTGTTTGAGGATCAGAACAATTCCCATTACAATTATATGAGGTATGTGTGCATGAATGGATGTGTAAAGAGTTGTGTGCCTGCAAGCCTAGCTGCTACATTGCAAAATATTTTTTTTTCTAGCACTTTTTTTAAAGAGGAGGCATGGTTCTTCTTGCTGACCTTTCCTTGTTAAATGCAATCTGCTATGGTGTTCCTACACAATGGAGAACATTCTGCTCTCTCTGTACTTGGCAAATGAAAAAATGGGCTTTTAAAAACCCTCATTGCATGAACCATGAATTATTGACAGGATGTTTGAAGTGACTCCAAGATTTCTTTCTGACTGATCTGTACTTTCTCAAGAGATTTGTCCCCTCCCAGTTTGATGTGAGGAGCTGAAAATATATAACTGAGTAATTCAGCCAAGGCATTTTCTCCTTTCGAAAGTCTTTGGTAGAAATCACTTAATCTTTCTTCAGAGAAAGAAAGAATCCTGAGTCAGTCTTTCTGAGATGAAAGTCATGCCCTCTCCTGAAAAGAACAAAGCTGGCATTCTGCTACTCCAATTGTCTTATAAATGCTTATTAAATTCAACATGGTGAACTACATTATACCCAGAACCAGTAGAACTAACAGAATTTGGATCTTTTCAGAAGTCACCAGATGGGACTATTACCCTTCAGTCAGGCAGCTTATTGTTGTCTCCAGCTCCCTCTAATGGTGGCTTTGTTAACGCAGTTTGAAAGGGTTCGGAGCCTATTTTCAATTTCTCTATCAATCATGGACTTAAAGGGCTTAAAAGGCTAAAGAAAAACCTGGTTGGAATATTGTACAGGACTACTAGATCTGAGCTGCAAAAAGGTGAATGACCACTGGATGGCAACAAAAGAATACAAAAAGCCCTAACACTCTCCCACCCTCTAGTGGTTGTGTATATTTTTGCAGCTCTGATCTGGTTGCCTTATGGTTGCATCAGCAAAACACCCTATTATGAGAGCTGGTTGTGTTTGGATAAACACTGCAGCATTGATTCTAAAAGCCTGCTCCAATAAAAACCCTCTCAACTGTGAAACTTCATATGAACATTTTCTTCTTTTCTGATACGTATAAGCTTGTAATGTTAAAACAGTTTCATTTGGAGACACTTCAGTGCTTGCTTCTACCTTGTTTCCCTGAAAATAAGGCCCAGTCTTATTTTCTTTTGGGCCCCCAAATAAGTACTAGGGCTTACTTTCAGGGGATATCTTAATTTCTTTTGAGTGCTGCTGCTGCAAGGCAGGGGAGGTGGAACTGTCCCACATGCCCCGCACCAGCTTACTTCAGGACCCCTGCAGCTAGGCTATCCATGCCCCAACACCTGCTGCACCTTGTGGTTGTGGCACTGTCCCATCTCTTGGTCTCCTGCTCGGTTGTGGCTGCAAGCAAGCAGAAGTGGACCAGTGGGCATGTGGGGTCTTGCTGGATGGGGCTGTTGGAGTCACCCCTGTGAGGTGAGACAATTGTCAGAATATGGATGGAGTGGCTGTGGGGGCCCTAAGGTAAGGTGGTGCAGGGTACATGAAACAGCTCCACCCTCCCATGCCTCATGGCTGTGGCACTGGCACATTGCTCAGCCTTCTGCTCCATTGACACGCCGGAGCTGGAAGAAGTGGGCTGGTGGAAATGTGGGCTCCTGCTGCACATGACTATTGGTGCTGCCACTGTGAGGCAGTTGTCGAGGTTTGGATTGCCTGGCTGAGGGGGCTTAGATAAGCTGGTGTGAGCATGGGGCTGCTCCACCCTCCCCTTGTTTCATCTCATGTTGGCAGCACCACGAGCAACCAGACCAAATGGATAGCTAGTTGGCTGTGCAGGCACTTTACGTAGGCCTTATTTTTGAGGTAGGGCTTATATTGACTGCACGCACAGAAATATGCTTGGGCTTATTTTTGGGATAGGTCTTATTTTCGGGAGAACACAGTAAGTGCCAAAATCTGACCAGCATTTGGTATTCCACATATGTGGTTTATCCCACATAGTGCCATAACTAAGGGCACACATGCCTTCTATTCTAGTAACACATCCTTCCTCAGGCTAATCTCCTTCAGATATGTCAATACAGCAATGTATTCCAAAGACTCATTTTCATGACTTAATCCTAAATCCATGTAAATCAAGTGTCTGCACTGGCTCTCTCAGTTCTTAATGAAATTTGGAGGTCTGGCCTAGAGAAATATTGGCTCCTGTCTTTTCTTCCTGCAATTTAGCTATCAGAAAATAATCATCTGTTGGGTCTGTTCCATCCATCATGTATGACTATACCTCAAGGAAACTTTTACTCTTATTTCAATCCTGAAAGTTGCTTGTTCTGATGATATTTCTTCCTGAAAGATTAACAATTAAAATGCCCTCTCTGAAAATGATTCCTAAAAAAAAAGTCTGCCAAAGTGCAAATTCTTCCTTTCCTTGAGAATGTCAAGAGGTTTTTTTTTTTCCCTCTTCATACTTGGCTGGATTCCCACTCAGATTCTTCCTCTAATCCCAGTTACCTAGTTGTTCTTTGGCTTGGGAAAATTAGAAAAAGGAGATGCAATGTATATTTATCAGATTTTAAGAATATATTTATCTAACAATATAATGAAGAAACACTAAAATTGATTAAATAAAGTATTTTTTTTTAAAAAAATCATAGCTTGTATTGAAAACACCCTGAATCACACACATCATTATTACCCTTACGGAGACTATTTTTAGATAAACCAATTTTAGAACTGTTCTTAGGATTGTTAAACTATCAGAAAGATGATCCATGTCGGTTACCCAACTACAGAACTGAGGGTTGGAGTTTTAGATCTTGGGGCTTCTGCTATAGAAATCCTTTAGGGCAGCAATAATGTTATTCCTGTAAATTTCAGGCATTAAAAGAAGCTCTTCTTCGTATAAAGATTGCTCTGTCAAAGCTATTTTCCCCTTTAAAAAGGTTAGTGGTGAGCTGCTGCTGAAAAGCCACTGACTTATCTGCATTACAGTTATGAAGAATAGCCTCAATTATTCCTATCATTCTTTTCACAATCCAAAACTCACACAAACTCCAAAAGAAGTATAGTACTTAAAGTTATGTTTAGTTGCGTGCAAACAGTGGTTACATTTTAACAAAAAGCTCACATTTAAATTCTTTAAAATTGTGCCTGTGTGTGTGTGTGTGTGTGTGTGTGTGTGTGTGCTTCTGTGTGTGTGTGTGTGTGTTTTATCTTCAGGATAATTATATTAAAATGTTCTTTGACTACTTACATTAACAGCTATGTAAACTAGAAAAAAAGTATTTATAAAGACTCCATGTATTAGGAGACAGAAAATAAAAGTGGGCTGTGGTTTTTTTCACAGAGAATTAAAAAAAACAACAATCTTCTAATGCAGGCTATAAAATGAAATTATTTTTTACTGATCTGTGCCCCTTTAGTCTGCAGTTCTAAGTTACCGTTATCGAAAACAGAATGAAAACACCACAATCACCACGCTGCGACTCCTCGGCATAACCATTTGCCACCCTTCCCTCCTGCCTCTGCCTTGAAGTCATAATTTCAGCTTTAATTCTGCGAAGTGGAAAAAGACTTGGCTGGTGGCCAGCTGGCATTCTACTGTCACCTTGTGTTGCTTCCATCTCACCTTTTACAGTGGCCAGAGAATATTGGCAGTTCTGGAATCATCTACGGAGATCTAATCAGATGATTTATGCCAAAAGAGATTTGAGTGGAAGCCAGGAACTGTTTGTCAAGTGGTCCACTTATTTTGAATATCCCCTCCTTGTTTTTAAATTTAAAGGGCTTCCTTTCCACATATCAGAGTTCCTCTCTGTCCCTGAGGAAATGTAAGCGTCCTAGTGAACTCCAGTGCAGCAGGCCGGCTTGCATCAGCAGGAACAGGGCAAGAGATGTAGTTTTCCCTCTTTGAAACCTCAGTGGGTTGAATGGTACGCAGGGGACCCCCATCTAAGACTTCAATCCAAGTTGACTCTTCAGATGCTTTGATAGGATTAAAATTAGCTTTAACTTTGCTCATTAACAAAGAGCAGAATGCATATCAAAATGGGTACTACTTAGTTTATTATTGTTTTAAGCAGTAAATTCAGCAAAATGCACAAAGAAGGGAAAACAATGCACATCTCAGTGATCCAACATCTTTTTTAAAGGAATTAGAAAGCTGTTTGTCTTGCACTTCATCACCTTCGGACTTGGTAAGGGGGGGGGTGTGAGAGGGCCTGCCTGCCGCTCTAAACTGCACCCACGATGCACGCTACAGTAGCCAGGAATGTGTATTTCTGCAGATGATTAAATCAATACAATTTTGACAAGACTTGTTGGAACATGCTTCTTTATTTTACGCAATTCCTTCCCCTTCGTCGGGAGCATTTATCACCCTGCCTGCCTGTCAGCTAATGGAGATTGTTCTTAGTCCACACTTGATAGAAGGACGTGGTTATGATGCATGCCCCTAGTTCAGCTCAGATGCCGGGGGTGAGTGGGAGGGCAGGAAGGGCACACAGACTCAAGGATGGAATGGAGCTGAATCCCTGTTGGCTTAGATATTGTTGTAATTTTAAAATAATTGTAATTTAATGCACACTTTGAACAATTATTTTGTTATTAATTATTGCTATCCTTGTTCTCCAGTTAACTGCTCATTGCGAATTGAAAACAGAAGTGAAGCTATAAACATCACCGAATTTTTTTATCATAGGTATTTTATTCAATAATATGCATTTTAAATGGATTTGTAATAGGAAATAACCATTGTTTTTCCATTCATATGGTGTAAGGAAAACAGAGATGAGGTCAGAAAATAGTCTGATAACAAAACAATTAACATTTCTCCAAGGAATATCTGATACTGAATCTATTGTTGACAAGCCAGCCTTCTTGCCTGAATGTTCCTTAATAGAGCTAGCTAGATAGCCCAGGAAAAAATGTAGGGCCAGCATTTGGTATGAGTTTATTTTGTATACATCTTTCTGTTTCCATTTTGCACCTTCTTTCACCACAGCTATCCTTTCTTGTGGATAATTAAAACTGCAATTTTTCACTTCTTCCCACAAATAAACCCCCAATTTAAGAAGAAAGGGTTATTTCTTTCATTTCTGGTCAGAAAATTGTTTTCTATGGTTGCCCTTCTGCATCCAGCAGAAGTTGGCCTATGAAATATATTTGCAACGTCTTATCTTTTCACCCATAAGTACGAGGCTTTAGGGGTGTACAAATGCCTAAAAGTAACCACAGTCACTGTAAATTTATGCTATGATGTGGACATGGGGTGGAGCATGTCTTTATTGTTTTTTTTCTTGTCAGCTTTGAATGATTGCTAAGCTATGATTATTATTATTGCGCCAACAGTGGATGTTAATAGTATGCATCCTGGCACAGAGGTAGAACACAAATACATTATTAATGCAAGAAGTGCACAAACCTTTGCTCCTGCCAAAGGAACATAAATTCCTACCCTTCTACTCAAGCATTCAACAAGAAATCTAATTTTTCATCCCATTTCTCATAAAGCAATGATGATGTAGTTTAGAGCAAGTCTGAAAGCAAGAAAGTAGTTCAGAGTTTGTATTTGAGCCTCATGGTAAAACAGCAATTAAAGACAGCAATTATCCACCTAAACCTATCCCACTATATTTCACCAAAGCCAACGGCCATACTTGATCAACTGTGATGGGCTAGGGTTCCACATTACAAAGAGTCATCACCATTAATTAACTTCAACTTAATTTAAAGGTAACTAAATGACATAAATACGGTTAGTACTGTTTTCTGTAACAATGAAAATTACA